>NW_027098230.1:0-29701 GCF_019320115.1 Miscanthus floridulus
CCTCTACAAGTTAGTCTTCGTCCGCATCTCACACCCCTTCTTGTAGATCTATGGTTTCTTGTTTGTGATTCTATGGTTTCTTGTTTGTGATGTGAAAATAGATGTGAAAATAGAACTCAATTGTTTCATGTAGCTTAAAGATCCAACTGGTGAGCTGGTTTCTGTGTTCAGAACACCATTGCAATAGAATAGGATGGCATGTCGTGATGGATTTTTTTCTAGCATTGCACAACAACTATATGCATGCTTATAACGGTCCAGACATACACTGGTTGGGACGTTTGGTAGTCTTGCTATTTTCTAGCATGCAGACTAGTATAGTAACCGATCACTGCAGTAGCAATTTTCTGCATGTGACTGATGCATTTCTTTTATCCCATTGCAGTAGAGAAAATAGAATGCATTTATTTAGGAGCTGAGCACCTAGTTTTTCAAGTTTATGGGGGCTTAGTTGTGGCAATCATGCAAGTTTAGAGGAGCAAACCCAAGAGTCACAACTAACTGGGGACACATCCCAACCCAAACAATCTCTCAGGAAAGTCCAGGGAACACAGCTATGGGGCATCAGAATAGGATATGGTCAGAAGTTTCCAATTTGCCGCACATGAAACATTCTTCGGCCATGTCCACTTTTTCTTCTTTAGTTGAACTCCACATTGTATACGGTCATGTACTACCATCCACAGAAAGATCTTCACCTTCAAAGGAATATTGCATTGCCATACTGTCATCATACAACGGTCCATAGCGCCTCCATATGTCATTAATCTATACAACGATCTAGAAGTATATTTCTTGGTTCTTTCCAGGCACCAGAAAACCTCATCTTTGCCTTCATATAGTTGAATATCATTCAAGAGATCTAGAAGGGAACCCATTCCTCAACCAAGATGTCATTCAGCTGTCACCTGAACTCTATATGCCACTGACCATTCACACAAGCCTTGGCCACCTCTAAATCTAGATGTGACGCAATTCTAAAAAGATTAGGAAAAGGTCTAGTCAAGAACTCATTGTCAGTTTCCTAGATCTGCTGGCTGGTGGGCCATAAATTTGCATCTAGATGCATATCTGCCACCTCAACACTTCCAAACAACATTTTATAATAATCTGTGATGTGGGTTCTCAGACACTGGGGATCCACTGTTTCCTGCCCATCCACTTCCAGCATAGTAATCTACATCTTCCTTCTTCTACCATTAGCACATTTGTGAAAGTAACTAAAGTTAGAGTCCCCTGCCAGAATCCATTTCTCACCTCCCCTTCTTTGCCACTGTATCTCCTCATCAGCCAAGATTTGTTGTAATGATTTCTCTAATTCATACCTCTCAGTCCATTCTATTCGTGCCAAAGTTCTTGAGTTACTCTATTCATCTAATGTAGTTATTCTCTTCATAATATCTTTCTTGAGTTTCTTTTGATAACTGTCATAGTTCTGCCCCCAACCCTTGACATCTCTTCTAAGTTTGCTTGAGGTAGGTTGCTATAATGTCGTTCTGTCCAGCAAAACGATCTAACCATCAGATTTCATTTTATAACACAATTGGTATAATAGATATGTGTCCCTATCTAGATATGATAAACTTATCAATTACATATCTATATATTTTTCTATTCACATCACATATAGTTTTGTTCTTTGCATGGCATCTCTGTGATTCTTCATTATGCATTTAGTTGAAACCTTGGCTTAAACTATAGTAGCTCTTCTTGCAGCCATATCTTATGACACAATGAATCTAAGTTCTGACTTTGAAATTTTAATCTTACTGGTTGCTATAATTTTATCCCTAAGTTAAATTGAAAATCTTGTGCTTACTATATCTCAACTCATGCAAAACCTCTTGCAAAATCACCACACTTTCTAAGATGTTTCTTCCTGGTATAAATGCTGTTTGGAAAGGACTAATCACTTTGTCAATTACAACAGTCAACCTTAGGGTCAGAGTCTTCGACTAATGAGGGCATGATGCTTTTGCAGGAGTGATTTTCTGCTGCGTCTTGGGACGGGGTGACACTGGTGTCAGGTTAGTTCCCCCCACTGTTGTTTTTTCCTAATTTGGCTGTCGTTTTTGTTGTCAGTCATGTTCTAAAAAAAATTGAATGCATGCATGCCTGGATGAGTAGGTGCTGCCTGATGATATTAGGTGCTGCTGTCTGATTAGATGTTTTCTCCACTTTTTTAGACTTTTAATACTTCTTGATGCTACTATGTGAGTTGTTGTGATTTTGTACAGAGAACTTTGTGGTATGGATGAGATTTTAATACTTCTTGATAGCAGTGATAGTTGAAGTTTATTTTCTGTGATGTGCTTGAGTTTATTACATATGACACTTGTGACTTGCTGCTTGAGTATTGGCCTTGTGCCTTTTATTTTATATATATGTAATAATATAATTTCATATATGTAACACTAGATGGCTTCTTGGGAAGAGCTTGCTAGAAATTTTTTGTTGGAAGAGGAAGAAGATGAGGAGCTATTCTTTATTCTTCTCCCTGCTGTAATGCCCTTTCTCGACGAAGAGAAAACACCTGAGCATACCTCTTCTCTTCCTGGTGCTAAAAAGGTTAAAGAGATTCTCGAAGGACACGAGAATTGGTGCAAGGAAGAATTTAGGATGGAGGCTGAAATATTTAGAGCTATAGCAAACTTTCTCAGGGCCGAGAACTTGCTCGTGACACACGTGGTATGAAGATTGAGGAGCAACTTGGTCTTTTTATGTTCATGCTCTCATAATGCAAGCACAGAGAGGCTAAAGAAGGAGTTTCAACATAGTGGTGAGACAGTGCATAGGAAAATATATGATGTCTTCAATATCATTCCAACATTAACCCAAAAATTCATCAGACTTCTGAATCCAAGCCACACACACATGAAGATTACATGTGACCCTAGATTTATGCCATTCTTTCAGGTCGGTTAATACATACAGTACACTTTCCTTAATACCATTCCTAAATACAATCCAAATTTTTAGTAAATTTTCTTACCTGCAGAACTGCATCGGCGCTATCGATGGTACACATGTCCCAATCACAATTGGACAAGACAAGGCCAGTCCCTATAGAAATAGGAAGGGGACACTATCGCAGAATGTTATGTTTGCCTGTGACTTCGACTTGAAGTTCACTTTCATCTCATCTGGTTGGGAAGGATCCGCATCTATGCAGGAGTGTTGCGGTCTGCTCTTGGCAAGGGATTTACTGTGCCAGCAGGCAAATTCTATCTTGTAGACGGTGGATATGCAAACACACCATCATTCCTTGCTCCCTACCGAGGAGTTAAGTATCATCTCAGTGAGTTCAGGAGACGTGGCCAGAGGGGAAATGCATATGCCAACTACAAGGAATTGTTCAATCATCGGCATGCGATTCTTCGAAATCACATTGAGAGGGCCTTTGGGGTTCTCAAAAAGCGGTTTCCAATTCTGAAAGTGGGGACACATTACCCAATTGAATCTCAAGTTATGATTCCAGCAGCTGCTGCTGTGTTTCACAACATCATTAGAGGGTTGAATGGGAAGTGAAGAGTGGCTAGACATCCTAAATCCCTGATAATAGCAAGCCCATCAAAATTATGTTCGACAATGGCCAGAGGGAGACACTAACATACCCATGGTGAGTATGGAATCAGAACCATGGAAATACCCTACGAGACCAGGATAGGCCCATCAGATGTGGGCCTGCCTACAAGTGTTGTAGGATAGTAGTGTTTGGAATGTAATTTATGAGTTATGAGTTATGTATTTCTGTAATACATTATGTGATGCAACATTCTGTAATAAATTCTCCAATATATTCTATAATATGTTATGAGTTATGTATTTCTGTGTGATGGCAATATTCTGTATAAATTCTCCAATACATTCTATAATATTTATGAGTTATGTATTTCTGTAATTATTTCTTGTAGCAATGTCGAAGGCAGGGTCTACATGGAACTCTAGATATGAGAAAGGGCTTGTTGACATTATGAGGGACATGTGAACATCCCCTTGTTCAGGGGTCAGAATGGATGGAGTGGAGAGGGTTGGAGAAGTATCTCAGAGAAGTTTACCCAAATGTATCCTTTAGCATGCTTCACAAAGCAGCAGCTACAAGAGAAGGAAAAGGAGCTAAAGGGCAGCTGGAAGGCGATACATGTAGCGTTAAAGGATAGTGGTGTTGGTTGGAATGACTCATTGGCATGGTCATTGCGGAACCAGAAAAATGGAAGAAACTGATCAATGTAAGATTTTTTTCACTGAACCAAAAAAAATTGTTGCCATATTCTGGTTGCAAGTACTAACTATGCTGTTGTCTTGGTATTAAATAGGATAATGGAAAAATGGCTAGGTTCCAGAAGAAGCCGTTTCCTTTATATGAAGACTGTACGTCATTATATGCTGGTATGTTATTTGAAACTTCTCTCTAAGGTTATATCAAGCATTTGCATAACCAGTATATCAGAAACAACCAACTCATTTCCTCCTTGAACCAAATCATCACTTTACTGTCCTGAGTGTGCTACTGCTAGAACTAATTTTGATAATCTGTATATGCGACTGCAGCAAAATGAATATAATTGCTACTGTCGTACTAGGAGCTGCAGCTGGGCTAGGCTTTTTACAGTAATGCTTCAATCAGAGAGTGTTCAAGCAACACTTACAGTAATATTTGTCTTTTTTTTTATTAAAAAAAACATAGATTGTGCTTTTTAGTGTATTCTAGTCCTAAAGGATTTGAAGAAAAATGTATCTCTTTCGTTAATATCCACCCCTTATTACAAAACCCTATCTTAACTGTTTTTTCTTATTAATCATGAGGATGGCTTTCTCTCTTTCCATCATTCTTCATCTCACGTTGAGCTCTTCACAATGTCTATTTCCATCAATCCTTGATCTCACGTTTACTGTGCATTGAGCTATTCGCAATGTCTGTTCCCATCAGTCCTTTATTTTCCGTTTACTGTACATTGAGCTATTCACAATGTATACATGGGGTTGGAGCAAAGAATTATGATGCCTTGCAGTAAACCTGGTGAAATATGAAAGTATACCATTTAGTGGTTAAGTGTAACAACACTTCTAAAAAAAAGAGTGATGGTCTACTTATGATATTATGTTCAGACTGGAGAACCATGCAGCCTGTCCTTACTGAGTTGAACCTGGACATGTACATAGAAGGTGGTTGTAGTAGTTCTAGAAATGAAGCTACATACATATAATCATAATGCAAGGACACTGCCACACGGTGCCACGTGTCATCAGTCAACGTCGACACTATATTTAATTTAATTTGTTCATCACTTACTTTGCTCGCACTCCTCGTCTGAAACTGAAAGTTACTTGCTAAGACGAAACTAAAGCGGGATCCTAAAAGGAATGGTCATCCATGCATATAAGCATATGTTATACACGTCTTAGAAGAGAGTTAGAGATATGTTTGGCCGGCCCCAGTTGCTGGCTACATTAACGTGCAGGGGGACAAGGCAGTTCTAATCTTAGTAAAGAAGGAAATACCGAACAACTTTTCGTTGTCGAGTGCGTAGTTTGTTTAATCGATCAAGTTGATCCCATTGGTAATGCTAGTCCAGCTCTCATCAAAACTTTTGTTTGAGCCAGTATGCATGGACGATCTAATAAGTGACTGCTCATCTTTCCACTGATGATAGCCTGTTTGGTGTGGTTTTTTCCTTTTACAAAAGAGTAAATAAACTTTTTACTGGTGTAATTACCACCCGGACCATATAGTGGCGGCATTGTGTATGGATTTTAGTCCTACTCACACCACTAGTCATAACTGACAGATATGCTGGACTGAATTGTTGAGATTAGCTAGTGTAGAAAATCCAAGAATAATAGCATGTGGCCTACATACATAGACACAATTTGTTCTCAAACTGTTGTCATCGGCTCCTCGAGACAGTTGTGTTTTATCATCTGACTCAACAGCACCAGAGTCAGCGAACATCAACGATAACTCTCCAAGGAGTAAACATCTAAACTCTATTTTTTTGCATATGGGAAGTGTTGCTACAGGAGATCTAAACTTCACATCTCCTCTTGTTCCTATTGCTGCTCTGGTTGCTCTGGCTGCTCCAGTTGCTCCTGTTGCAGTGTCTGATAGCACAAGTCCAGGTGCTACTTTTGATGGGCTAGACGTCTCAAGTGCACGCAATGAAGCTCAGTCTGCACCTTTCAATCAAGATTCTGTGCAAGGAACGAGTGGTGGAGAAAGCGTAAGCAAAGTCACATTGGTGCTGCTATTGATGGTTTTGTGCAGTTTAAGAAGATAGATGCAAACAAGTAAACAATGGAAGCACTCAATGAAAAGAAGAAACAAGACGAAGCATTTTCAGTCGACAAGTGTCTCGATGAAGTTGATGCAATGGAACTTACTGATGTGGAGAAGGCGTATGCTATGAATATCTTCAAATCTGAGATTGACAGGGAGGTATTCATGAAAATGAAAAACAAAAATGTTCGTTTGATTTGGCTCAAACAGCAGATTAGGTAATGCTTGGCTACCACTGGATTAGTTTACTTTGGTATGACTTAGCTGCTAATGCTTTTCCTTGTGCTTACTTGCAGTGCTATCTGTGGAGGCAATGTTGGTGGAGGCAATGTTTGAATTGAGAAGAAAAACGCAGCTACAGTCATTGTATGCAGGTATATTATTTGAACAACAGCTTGCACTTGCCAACAGCTATGACTGCCGATTGATCTTATTTTTTATTAGCCTAGGAATTTGCATGTCTGTGAGATAGTAATCATATACATGGATTTTTTTTCATGGTTCTACACATGGTATAATAAGTCTCCTGTTTGTTGGTGTTAGCTGTTGGGTGAGGACTGAACCTACTGTGAGTCTGTGAGACTTGTCCTGTTGCATTGCATTGTTCATTGCTAATGGATGGAGGAGCCAGTTTGTTGGTGTTAGCACACAGAGACCCACTGGCTATGGCTGGTGTCTACTTCTCTGAATTGTCTCTTGAAAGGGAGCTGTAGAATAATCTTCTGTTTTTGTTTTTTTTTGTTTAGCCCTCAAGCATTGGCAGATCCTGATGTAGCTATGTCTTTCTGTTCATGCAAGTTTGTCACGTTACACTTGTTTTTTTTCCAAATCCAGCATGCATGTTTCATGTTTTTTTTTTCTAAATCCAGCATGCATGTCTTCCTGTTTGAATGCTTTCTTGTCCTATACCAGTATGGTTGTGTATTTCATTTATCCTAGTCTGAACTGATAGATAGCCATAGGCATCATGAGAACAATCTCCTTTTTACCTATGTTATATGTATTTTGGCCATATACAATAGCATTTTCCAGAGCCAGACATGTCATGAGAGATCACCATTTTCATTATGTGAAGCAATGCATGATTTAAAATAAGTGAAGTCGTAACTTTTGATAGTACTTTTACTAGATGCCAGAAGACATTGGATGTAAGGATGGTCAATTTCGAGATGATTGAAGTATATGATTATGACTTCACCATTTTCTATTGGATTTAAGGATGTAGAACAATCTTTATGAATGCTACTAGTAGTTGATTAGATGTCAGATAATACTTTTGCGTTTACTAGATTTGGTTTAAGGTCTGAATTATGTCTGTATTTGTATGGTGAGACTTGTTCCTGAGATTTTTCATGATTTTATGTTTTTCTTGATTTTTATGATTTTTTGAGATATTGTTTTCATTTCTTCAATGGTGACAAGCAGCACCAAAGAAACCAATCAACATCAGCTGAACTCTTGCTCTCGTGAATCCTCAGTCCTCAGGCAAGGGATGCCAAAACAGTCTCACGGGAAAACTCCCCCCGCATGGATATCTCCCTAGGATTGTGGCGGGAATCAGATGTCCGAAAAAATCATCACGCGTGGCTCTTTTCCCGGGGTTAGTTCACCGGTGCTGCCAAAGTAAGCCTGGATGTTTTCCTACCAGCCGGTTAACCGTCAACGGAAGACCAGACCGCCGGAGCATGCATGTAGGCAATGGCGCCGCCGCCGGGGCACGTAGCCTGCACGACAATCATCCTGTTCATTAGGCTGTAACTGTTTGTATCTAGCTTGGCTTATCAGCCAGCCAACAGTGTTTTCCTCTCACATTAAATCAGCCAGCAGTTCTTCAGCTATGGACTTATAAATCAATCCAGCCGAAACGAACAGACTAACTGTGCGACGCCGTGGAAGCCCGGCCGACCACGGTTGTTGGTTTGTTGCCGGCGCACGAGGGCAGAGGACACCTCCAGTGCGAACTGGGCAGTAGCTTCTTCCAAACGAATTCTCATTCACTGACTGACTGACCATCACACTGACGCTCTTGCATTCTGCATTTTGTGCTCCGATCAGAATGTATAATAGACTATTTGATGGGGTTTTAGAATTGCAGTGAGCGTAGAAAGTCGAGGGTGGAATCTGGAATACGGGCCGGCGTGACACTGATGTATACTCGGCGTCGCCATACTGGTCATACATACGTATATGTGTACCTGTCCCGGGGTGACCTTTTCCACGCGTAGGATACGGATTTTGAATTTGAATGGCCGCTTGTGTGTGTGTAAGCTGTATATGAGATACGTCAACCTGTCTATTTCTCAACAAAAAAAAAAAATCCTGTAGTACGACCAGTCTTTCGGATCCGTCGCCACGTACCGAGAGACTTCAGGAGCCACCCCACACTTGCTCTGTCGCCGAAACACAAGTAAAATACTTCCTTCATACTAAAAAAAAATGATGTCGTTTTGGACAGCGACACGGTCTCCAAAGCATAACTTTGACTACTTATTTTTATAAAGATATTTATCGAAAAGTGATATATGTAAATTTTTGTGAAAGTATTTTTCAAGACAAATCTATACGTATGGTTTCACATTTCCAAACTCAACGACTTAAAAGTTATTCATAATTTATATTCTCAATATTTGACCTAAGTCTTGTCCAAAACGATTTTATTTTTTAGTATGGAGTGAGTAAAAGGGGGGAAAAACGAAGCGACATTAATCTAGTGGTTTAGGCTTTTTGCAGCTAGCTGCTTTACTTTACTTTGCGAAAGAAAGAAATACGTATTTGCAAATGTTGCTTCAGCGTAGAGCAAAGAGGAGT
The DNA here is from genome assembly GCF_019320115.1 of Miscanthus floridulus. NCBI lineage: Eukaryota > Viridiplantae > Streptophyta > Magnoliopsida > Poales > Poaceae > Miscanthus > Miscanthus floridulus. Next base: position 9,086 of record NW_027098230.1, read on the forward strand.
TTCGGTATATTCCTTCCTGCACGGTTGCTGTGTCCTCGGCCGGGGGAAAGAAGGAAACAGGGGACTCATCAGACGGGAAAGGAAAAACAGAGCAACCTCTGTAAAATTCCTCTGAATTTTTTTCACAATTCCAGTAAAATTGTCGAGTTCGAAACATGCACTCATTCATAAGAAAACTTGTCGTCACACGGCACTAAGAGATACACCAGCGATATGAGCCCGGTGGTGCGGCTGCTGCTAGTTGCTACGTCAATTCCCATTGCCCCAAGCAGCTAGCCATATCCATGGTGATGCCTGTCACTGTTGTTGCTGCCGCCGCCAGATGCATCGTCATCTCGGCAAACCAATCACCAAGTACACACCCATCATCCACTAATCAACAACCCAGCTAAAATAAGTGCCGTGCCATCGTCGTCATCTTCATCTTCATCTTCATCTACTCCCGGCCTTTCCACAACCTTGCACGCTCAGCCTTTTGCTAGCGACCTCCATCATGCATGCATGGTGCTGCCCGTTTAACCAAACCGCCCTCTTTGTGCAGGCAGCTGATGGATGGCAACAAGTCCTCCGCAAAACATGGAGCGACGAGACGCCCTTTCACCCGTGGCAGCTACCGCCACAACTTCCAAGGGCGTGTCACAAATTCATTCACAAACGAGGCGTGTGGGAGTGACGCACTCTCAAAGTGTCAACAACTCACATTGTTCACATGGCGGCGTGCTAGCTAAGCTTGCTCGCAACAGGCAAATAAAGCCATTGCCATCACTTGGAAGCTGTCTACCATGTGTAGTAGTGAGTTGAATGGAAGCTATTGGATGGACGATGGGCACACCAATAGGCCAAGGGGGGATGCATGCATTGGATGTTGTTATTCAGAAGATAAGGTTCTTCGTATTGAAAATCATCGCGGATAGGTCGTAGCTCCAAAGGTCGTGGCCGCGGACGACGCCGAATCTAGAACTACATCATCAGTTGGTTGTTGAAATTAATGGAGCCTACAACTTGTGTGTGGCTGTGGTCTCCCATTTTTTGGGAGGGGTTTGTCTTGATCCACACCGTCGGAGGATTAATCCTGTGGTGCAGAGTGTTCGGCTCTTCTTGGTCAAAGCGTTTACCAGGTCGGAATTCCTGGTCAAGCTTTTTTCCACATTGGAGAGGAGCGTATCTATTGCTAGAACTGGGTTAGATGCGATGATCTGAAGAACATACAGAGGATACGCAGCATCTCGTGGCGCAAATCAGTGTAGCTACCTCCTCCAGTTTTCTATGTCAGTTTTATCTTTGCAGTGGGACCTACAAGAGGTGCAAATAATTAATTATTATAAAAGGGGGGAAAATGCAGCCCTGCTGTCTCGAAATAATAATTGAAATAAAAAAAAGAGATGAGACGAGTCTGGAAAACGAAGGGGATTTAGGAGGAAATTTGGGTGTTGTGGTCCTTTTGCTGCTCACATGGGCATGTTGATAATTAATCCCCGGCCATCCCTAATCTTCTTCGTTCCCTCTCTGTACATCCTGCTGTGCTATGAATTTCGTTCCAAAACGGTTTGTACAGATACATAAGCCAGATGCATGCTCCCCTTTGACATGCCCACTAATTCTGGACTTAAACCAACAATATGGTGCATGAGGAGGCTATAAGCATGCTGCCGTATTTTGCAGAACACAACATGGCGTGCATGGCAGTTTGAGCTAGCTGTGCAAACCGCAAACTAAGAAACGTGTGCAGAAACGTGCATGGGGTCATCAGACTTGATTGATTTGCATGTGAGCCAGAAAAGAGTCCATTTATTGTTTCATGAAAAGTTTTTTCTTTTGTTAATCAATCACAGCACAGACGCAAACACTCGTATATGCACGCACATTTGCCCATATAAACACACATACACACACCATCCCTATGCGTATCTCCGAGAGATTGAGACTCTACGAACACGTACACACACCTAAGAGCACCTCCGAGAGATTGATACCAAGCAGGTAGATCTTGAAATTGATGAAGTTACCATAGATGTCTTGCCGTCGACATGCACATCTTGGAATAAATCCAAAAAAATATGAGCATCCATGTTAATTGAAGACTTGATAAGCCTAGGTAGACAGGTTACACGACAATTAACCCAACCAGCAGAATTACTATGGTCAGTTCGCATTGTTTCATGTAATTCTTGTACATGCGCAACTAGTATCCTTAATTTAAAAAATCCAACGAATTAGAAAGTCATTTTAATTTCTCTACTTTAATTTACATATATCGACGATCCCCGGTTGACAACCGTCAAAAAGTATTTTTTTTAGCAAGTGTTAATATTAAAGTTAATGAGAACCATATAGAGCACAACACAGAGTATATGTATTAGTATATTATAAGTAACACATGTATAAGCATGCCTTGATTCTAACCGGCACAGCTCTAGCATGCAAGATTTGCCAGCTAACCCAGGCCACCACACAGGAGATCATGCATGGTGCTACCACAGAACATCCTGAACTGAGGGGGTTTTTTTTTTTTTTTGAACTTGGACTGATGGGGTTGCGAGTGAGAGTGACGCCACCCAGCCCATCTCACACGTACTCCTCGATCACCCCAACAGTTTGTGAGCTCCCTCTGACCACCAGTCTTCTTCCTCCCCTCCTCTCCTCTGTTTCTTTTTCCTTTTGCCTCCTCCTCCTCTTCTTCTAGAGCTCTAGTCTTCTCCACCGGCTGGCCCGCTCGCTCGCCCACGGAAACCCTATAAAAGGCGTCCGAGTCCCACTCCCCGTCTTCCCCAACTCCGTCTCTCGCTTTTCCTTCGACAACCTCCTTCGATCGATCTCCTACTCCACCACTCAACTCCTACTTTCTTGGCGTACATAATAATGGAGATGGTCCTGCAGCAGAGTAGTGCCGCCGGCGGCGCAGGCATGTTCCCAGGCGTGGCGGCGTGCCGGCCAGGCCCGAGGCCGGCCGCCACGGCGCCGATGATGGCGAAGCAGGAGCGGGAGGCTGATGATGAGCACGAGGAGGAGCAGCGGCAGGCGGCTAACGCGGAGGAACTCCGGCGCGGGCCGTGGACGGTGGACGAGGACCTCACGCTCATCAACTACATCGCCGACCACGGCGAGGGCCGCTGGAACGCGCTCGCGCGCGCCGCCGGTACGTACGCCGTCTCCTTCATGGCTGCTAGTAGCTTTTCCGCATGCATGCACCCATGTTTGGCCCTATGTGCTTCCTTTCTCTGCTTCGTTCATTCTTCGACGCCTATAGCTTGAAAAGAAAACAAGAGAAGAAGCCGGATGATCCATCGCGATTAAGTTCGTGGATTGTTTGCGTCCTGCAAGTTGGCAACTTGATGGTGATTATTGGAGGACTCTAGTCGTCGCCGTCTCGTGCCATGTTTGATAAAAACTATATACGAATAATATGGAATTCGAATATAAAATTCTCGGCGCGTGCAGTTGATGCAGGTGCAGGTCGTCGTCGTCCCTATCGTCTCCGGTGTGCTGACGGCTGACGCCACTGGAGATAGATGGATGGATAGATAGATAGAGTAAAGTAATCATTGCCGCCACCCACATGCATCCACGGCTAAGGCATATTATTCGCATGCATGACATAAGCAATGTGCAGAATCCAAATCAAATAAATATATTTGCAACTAAAGATGAGCAACGGGCCGGCACGGCACGGCACGGCCCGAGCCCGGGCCAGGCACGGCCCGATCGGGCTCGGGCCCTTTTGGCCCGCCGGGCCACCGGGCCGTGCCTGAAGTGACCACCGTGCCTGTCGGACGGCCCAGGCACGGCCCGTGGGCCGAATATCGGGCCGTGCCATCCCGTTGAGCCCGCGGCCCACTGGTCCATCGGGCCAGCCCATAGCCCATTAACAGTAAACACCATATTAACAGCACAATCACAGGTTCACATATTCATATTTAACAATCACAGAAACACCAGATGACAAAAGATTTGAGCTTTTTATGCAATGCCGCCTCATTAAAAATCATTCTAGGTAAAACTCACACCTCGTGAGATAAAACCATAGAAAGGAAAATAGTACGGCCAGCTCAATAAATTAAAACGGGCCTCCACCGGGCCGGCCGTTGTAAAACGGGCCGTGCCGTGCCGCCCGGCGGGCCGAGGCCTCAGCCCAAGCCCGGCCTGCTACGGGCTTCGGGCCGGCATGGGCCCGGTTAGGGTTCGGGCCGTGCCGTGCTCGGGCCGGGCCCAATAACCGTGCTTTGGGCCGGGCCTTTGGCCCACGGGCTGCATGCACATCTTTATTTGCAACTTGGACCTCGAACGTGTCCTCGCATGTGGTCGTACTACTAGCATTTGAAAAGAAGGGATGTACGGGATTCTCTACTTGCCCTCTTTTTTTTGTTTTTGCATGAATTTTGGGTGTATGCAATGTCTCTCTCTAAAGGCAATACGATACATGTGCAGGGCTGAAGCGGACGGGGAAGAGCTGCCGCCTGCGGTGGCTCAACTACCTGCGGCCGGACGTGAAGCGCGGCGACTTGACCGCCGACGAGCAGCTCCTCATCCTCGACCTCCACTCCCGTTGGGGCAACCGGTAATGATCATCTTCTATCCACCAACATCACCTGCTTAATTTAATTGCTTACTTTCTAGTTTTTACCATCTCCTAATTACTTACGCACGTGGAGTCTTATTAAGTGCTAATATTTTGTCTTACAAATTTAACTAACATTAAATTAGTTTACCAGCTCGATCGAATTCCATCCATTATTATTATTATATATTCTGATGACGATGAAACAAAAGATAGTACTCGCGTGCGGCAACCAACCGCGCATCGACACGCGCAATGCAAAGTGACGCGACGGAGAGACTCGTACGTGTGGACGCACTTCACCGCCGACTGCTGCCTGCCGTTGGCATCATGCACCGCACAAGTCTAGTAGCCGCTGTGATCTTCCGTTCCGACACGTGGGTGTTGACGTGGACGTGTCGACCCGCGCACAGTGTGTGCCTGACGCGACACGCACGCACGCACGGTGTATCCAGAGAGCAAACCAAAGGCTAACTGTACGTGTAGACTGGATCGTACGTACGTATGCAGCTTGAAGAAGTTGAGCTCTCTAAAAAGGCTACCTCCATCCCTATCGGGAAAAAAAACTAAAAATGCTATCATCATCGATCTTTCCATGCCTGCTAAGTAGGGATGAAAACGGTACGGATATTTTTCGACCGTATTTGAAACCGAATCCGTTTAGAGGGGTCGAGATCTGTCCGTATCGAGTCCGGATATCCAACATCCGATACCGTATCCGTATCCGAATACTCAAATCGCATATTTATGATGTCGATATCCAATCGTATCCTATCCGACATAGTTGACACTATCCGTATTCGAATCCGAATCCGGATAGAAATATGAAAATAATTATAATATCGGTGATATCCGTCCGTATCCGATCCGTTTTCGTCCCTGCTGAGTGCGCTGACACTGAAAGGTGTAGCCGGTGTACTGCATGCATGCATGCCCATGGCCGGTGTAGTTCACAATTTGCACGCTTCTTCTTTTGTTTTCCTTTGTTTTTTTTTATATTCCAAATTAGGCACGTTCTGATTTGATATATCATCATTGTTAATAAACAAAATTAATAATAATGATAATAGTTAAGATATATATTGGTTCGGTTGCGTGCATGCAGGTGGTCCAAGATCGCGGCGCACCTGCCAGGTCGGACGGACAACGAGATCAAGAACTACTGGCGGACGCGGGTGCAGAAGCACGCCAAGCAGCTCAACTGCGACGTCAACAGCAAGCGCTTCAAGGACGCCATGCGCTTCCTCTGGATGCCGCGCCTCGCCGAGCGCGCCGCCGCCCAGCACCAGCACCACCACCAGCCGTCGCCGTCGTTGATCCCCTGCATCATGGGCATGGCCACGGCGGCACCGTCCTCCTCTTCCGGGCTCATGATGCTGGACACCACCGTCAGCAACAGCAACAACAGCAGCTGCTCCCCCAGCAGCGCCGTCACCAGCAGCTCCTCCTGCAGCTCCCTCACGTCCGAGTCCGCGCACGACGACGGCGCCCGGCACGCCGCCGCCGCAGCGGAGCCCGTGTTGACGGCGCCGGCCGACGACGACTACTGGGGCGCCGCGACGACGATGCAGCAGCAGCAGAACGACCACTACGACTTCTGGTCCACGGCGTCCGCGCTGCAGCACCTCTGCACCGCCGGCGCCGCCGACCACCACTTCCAGCACCAGGTTGCCGCCGACCACGACCTCACCGGCTGGGTGCAGGGCTTCTCCGACGGCGGCATCTTGTCCGGCTCCTCGTCGGACAACCTGTGGAGCCTCGATGACATCTGGAGGATGCAGGGATAAACAACGGGAGTTGTTGTTTACGTCATTTTTGCGTGCATTGGGATCAAATGGTCAAAGTCACATACGTATTCAAATTCAAATTGGGGTACGGTACGGTGTAATATGACAGGACGTACGATACAGGGGACGCGACCAAAAGCCAAAAACGTGCTCTTCAATTTATTTTTCGTGTTCAATTATTAGTTCTGACATTTTTTATCATATATACAGTACTAGCTAGGAGAGTAGAGCTACATGCTATATTAGTATATATATATATTTATATAATATATACACACTGCGAAAGTTGATTTCTTTTCTTCTTCTTCTTTCATCAGTAGTTAACTTTTTTTTTTGTGGCAACTAGCTACTCTGTTCCTTCCTTGTCAAGTTTTTTCCCTTTTTGTTTTTTTTCCTTGTATTGGATATGTATATGTTAGAAGAGTGAGAGATAGAGGACCAAATGTGAAATTGTATGATATATAATGGCATGTCTCTGTAGTGTATTTGTTTTACCTAATTAATATAACCTTAAGCTGCAGCTGCACTGATGATTGAGTGGCACTCCGACTACTGGATGACTCGGACCTTTTGGACAACTAGTTGATCACGTCATCGGCAACAATCGATCGATCCAATTGGCCCTGCGTGCTCCCAGTATATCCACATCGCCGTCAATGCTGCAAAATGTGGAAGAAAACAAAGCTTGCTTTGCAAACCCCTAAACCTAAAGCGAGCCGCATGCAGTTCATCATGCACCGGCGGCCATCAGCCGTCCCGTCCGGCGGCGGCGGCCACGTAAGGATAGCACGGAGGCGAGAGCGACAAGACGCACGTGCTGGAACGCCCCGTCCACGTCCATCCAGCTGGGACTGGGACTCTGGGAGCTAGGGAGTCCACGGGTGGTCCCGGCCTCCGCCGTCCAGAGCCTCCACTTCTGCACGGCGACACGTGGATCGGAGGAGACGACGACGCAACGCGACGGCCGGCCACGTCACGGCACGCCGGGCTGCCGGTCGGTCCGCCTTGACGTCCACGACAGGGCTATGCGACCGGCGACTAGTCGTTGTCAGACCTATCTACCACCATGTGATAGGATTTGGAATACCTCTAGAATCAGTGGGTAGAACTTAACTTAAATAATACCTTATGCAGTCGTGGCCATGCACAACTACAGATAGGCTTTGTAGGGGCGGCTCATGGGCATTTGTAGGAGCGGTTTGGCCAGCCGCCCCTACTAAAGCGTGGCTACTGTCGGTGTTTCGTACAAGCACCGGTAAGTAAATTTATAGTGATGCGTGTTAGGCCCGGATGGTGCGCTAAAGGACACAAGATTTATACTGGTTCGGGCCGAATGTGCCTACGTCCAGTCTGTTGCTGCTTGTGTTATTAGCACCGAAAAACGGTTCGTAGTAGGGGTACAAACGATCGAGAGAGGGACTGGTCCCAAGTCTCTGATGGAAGGGTCGAAAGGAGGCCAAGAGCTTGGTAGTAGCTTGACTGTGTGTGTTGTATGTTGTGCCGTCAAAAGTCGGTCCCTTTGTTGGAGGAAGCGCATCCCCTTTTATAGATAAAGGGGACGGCTTTACAAGTGAGAAGGCTAGGGTGCGTACGCTATTTAGCCTTGTTGCTCACGTCTACCCAACCTTGTTGTCCATTCTGGTGGGTGCAAAAGGATGATAAGCGCCTACAATACTGTCGATGCCTCTGTAGAATATCAGGATGGTTACAGAGTACTGCCCCGCGTAGGGTATGGACTGTAGTACAGTGGTTTTTGACTTATGAGCCTCGCCCAGCCTTGCTCCGCATGCCTTCTGGTTCCTATGAGTCTCTGTCGGAGGGACGCGGGGTCGGGGTCCGGAGTAGCGCTGTGGGCAAGGTCTTCCGATTGGAGAGGGTGTCCGGAGGCTGAAGCGAGCTCTTCCGATCTAGTGGACCCGAGGGGCTGGGAAGCGGATGCCGCTCCCCTGTGATCATAACATGGTGACCGCACATCCGTCATTTGTGGAGGACGCGAGTCCTTTCTTGGACCGTAGTGGTTGTCGCATATCTACGTCGGGTTCCGTGTCCCAGAGCTGAAGGCGGCGCCTACAACTCTACTGGGCGAAGAGCACGCACCTGCAACACTTTTCGGACTCTGCTACGTCTGGGAGGGTCTAGAGCACCCATCCCGTCGTTCCCTGGTGAAAGGTCCTAATATGGCTAGAGGGGGGGTTGAATAGCCTATTTAAAAATCTACAAATCAACTAGATCAATTTGATTAGTATGATAAATAGCGTAATGCAAACTTGCTCTAGCTCTAAAAGGGTGCAAGCCTCCTATCCAACAATTCTAGTTGCAATGATTACTTAGGCACACAAACTTGCTATGTAAATACTCACTAAGAGCTCTCAACCTTGCTACTCTAAAGAGCTCAACTAGATGAATGTAAATAATTAAAACAAACTCTCAATTCTAATTACACTAAAGAGCTTATATCAACCAGTTTGCAAGAATGTAAATAAGTGAGTAGGGTGATTATACCGACGTGTAGGGGATGAACCAATCATAAGATGAATATATAGCCAATCACTGGGAGAATGCCAAAGACAAGAGACAATCGATTTTCTCTCGAGGTTCACGTGCTTGCCAACACGCTACGTCCCCGTTGTGTCGACCAACACTTGGTGGTTCGGCGGCTAAGAGATGTTTCACAAACCTCGTCCACACGATAGGACACCACAAGAATCGACCCACAAGTGAGGTAACTCAATGACACGAGCAATTTACTAGAGTTACCTTTCGGCGCTCCGCCAGAGAAGGTACAACTCCCCTCACAATCACCGGAGACGGCCACAAACAATCACCAACTTGTACCAATCCTCCACCGCTGCACCGAGCCGTCTAGGTGGTGGCAACCACCAAGAGTAACAAGCGAAATCCGCAGCGCAACACGAATACCAAGTGCCTCTAGATACAATCACTCAAGCAATGCACTTGGATTCTCTCCCAATCTCACAAAGATGATGGATCAATGATGGAGATGAGTGGGAGGACTTTGGCTAAGCTCACAAGGTTGCTATGTCAATGAAAATGTACAAGAATTGGAGCTTTAGCCGACCAAGGGGCTTTAAATAGAAGCCCCCATCAAATAGAGCCGTTATACCCCTTCCACTGGCAAAACGCTCTCTGACCGGACGCTCCGATCAGACTGACCGGACCCTGGACTCAGCGTCCAGTCCACTGATTTATGCCACGTGGCATTCTGAGTCAAAAACTGAACCGTCAGAACACAACGGCTAAGTGGACGACCGGACGCTCCGGTATTACTGACCGAACGCTGGAGCCTCAGCGTCTGGTCGAGTACAGTAAGGGTCCAAATTCGTTTTTCCTCAACCGGACGCGTCCGGTCCACCTCGACCGGACACAGCCCAGCGTCTGGTGGTATACCCTAGCTACTGTACCGCTAGGTCAGCGCGACCAGACGTAGGCAGTCAGCGTCCGGTGCATTCGGATCAGTGTCCGGTCACTTGATCGACGACTGGCATCACCTCTATCTCTTCACCCCTTGCTCAATATATGCTAACCACCAAGGTGTATCACCTTGTGCACATGTGTTAGCATATTTTCACAAACATTTTCAAGGGTGTTAGTACTTCACTAGATCCTAAATGTATATGCAATAAATTAGAGCATCTAGTGGCACTTTGATAACCGCATTTCAATACGAGTTTCACTCCTCTTAATAGTACGGCTATCTATCCTAAATATGATCACACTCACTAAGTGTCTTTATCACTAAAACAAAATGGCTCCTACATTTTATACCTTTGCCTTGAGCCTTTTGTTTTTCTCTTTCTTCTTTTCCAAGTTTAAGCATTTTGACCATCACCATTGTCATGATCTTCGCCATTGCTTCATCACTTGGAGTAGTGCTACCTATCTCATAATCATCTTGATAAACTAGGTTAGCACTTAGGGTTTCATCAATTAACCAAAACCAAACTAGTGCTTTCACCTGGCAGTACTTTTGCTACTGGGGTGCAGGGTATGGTCCTTGAAGCCATGGTTGACCCGAACGTCTTGTCCTACCCTGCACCTATCATCATGAGGGAACGGGGAGAGGTTGTTAGGCAAGACAAAACCAGCCCTTGGACATCGAGTGAGGCGAGGTTCATCCTCGGACGTCGGGTGAGGCGGAGTCCAGTCCTTATCCCTCGGGCGAGACTGAGCCCATCCCTCAGGGTCGGGCGAGGTGGAGTCTATCCCTAAACCCTCGGGCGAGGTGGAGCTGGCCCAAAGGCGTTGGGCGAGGCGGAACCAAACTCCCATCACTCGGGCAAGGAACGCAGCGACGCCCTTGTCCATCCAGAAGTTTTTAACGTTCGATGGTATCGGTTCCACCTCCTGGGGTACCCCGGTGTTAGGTCTTCGATAGTAGCCCCCGAGCCCTCGAGCGATTCAGACAGAATCGTCTAGGGGTGTTTTCAATTTCGTCAGAGTTAATTTGCTAGAGGGTGCGCGCGAGCGCACCCGATGGGTGTAGCCCCCGAGCCCTCAGGGTGACTCGGTAGAGTCGCCCGAGGGGTAGTATCGGACCCTTCGTGGGTAAGGTTGAAGAACTTGGTTTTTGTCGACGGGATATTTTTAAGGGAATCATGGTATTACGTTCACGGGAATTTACTCAGTTTCGGCCTAGCTGGGTCCTGACTGTGGATCAAGGCCCTGGTGATGCTTGCGTCTTTGAGTTCTAGTTTCTCGTGGGCCCATCCTTCGTTGGGGCGGCCATTGAGTTGGTTTGGGCCAACCCTCGGTCGTTATGGGCCCAGACAGATTAGAGAAGAGATTTTCCTGGTCCACATCCTCTCTGCGGGAAAAGAGTCCGGTCGCTTCGGGAAGGCGAACCGTCCAACGCGATTTGGTGGGAGAGGATAGGGATTGCGGGCGTGTGTCCCGCGATGTGACGCGATGGTGCGCGTGGCAGGTTCGGAGATCGAGGCGGATGGTTGCCCTTCTCGCATCCGTTGCCCCTATAAACCACGGGGTTCGCCCCCAGGGTTCCGTATTTCGCCCCCTTGCCTTCGCGTCTGAAACCTCCGCCACCAATCGCCCTAGCCTTCTGCGCCCACGCTGCCACCGCCGTCAGCTCGCTGCTGCCTTCTTCTCTATGCTGCTCCCGTTGTCGCAATGGACCCGGGGTACAAATCCAACATCTCCCTTCGGCGCCTGGAGAGCCTCGTCCACCGAGGCCTCCTTTGCCCGTTGACCGCCGCTGAGGACTGGCGACTGCCCGGGGTGAGGAGGAGCCGCAGCTGCCTGAAGGGTATGTCATGTCTTTTGCTCACTTCCATGAGCGGAGATTCACCATGCCCGCCCATCTGTTTTTCTAGGGATTGCTGGACTATTATCAGGTTGAACTGTAGCACCTTTCCCCCAATGGGATCGAGCACATTGCGGCGTTTGTCGCCCTATGCGAGGGGTTCTTGGGGATCGATCCCCACTTTGACCTGTGGTGGTATATCTTTGCCGTTAATCTGGTGAAGAGGCGGGTCGGGCAGCAAGAGCTGCATGCGCCGGTGGGGTGCGCCAGCATCCACCTCCGCAACAACCGAGGGAGGATGTACCCGCTAATGCGTTTGTCCACCTCCAACAAGGGGTGGCATTCGCAATTGTTTTATATCAAGAACGACGCCACCGCCCCCTTGCCCGCTTTCACCGGGCACTACATCTTGGAGGCCCCGGGGTCATGGGGGGTGGGGCGTCCCGGGGCAGGAGGAAGAAGCAACTCAACAGCCTTCTCGCCACCATCTAAACTCTGAAGCAGAGGGGCATGAAGGGGTCGGGATCATCGGTGCCTACCATGCGAGGAGGGTGGCGCCGCTGATGGCGCGCGTACTTCCCCCTTTATCAGATGGTGCCGAAGCGTCATTTGAAGGGACGGTGCTTGTCGATGAGGCGCTCCCTTTCTCTAAAGTGGCGCAATGAATCAAGGAGGTGATGGAGCCCACGAAGGACTCTGCTGGCGCTTGTCCTTGGACTTCGTGTATCTGGTGCCGAGGCATCCCCTGATGCGACTAGAACCGAGGTTTGTTGACTTCGTAAGTTTTCTTGCCTCCTGCTCCTTTCCTCTCTTGTAATTTCTGATCCTCTGATGTTAACCTTGGGATGGCGAGACCAGCCAGGGGTCTGCACTTCAAGGACAGCCGGCTCTATTGCCAAAGGGACCCAACCCCAGACGTAGCGAACCACGCCGTGGCTGGTTGGTGGACAAGAAGACGCTGGAGCTTGCGACGAAGAAGGTGATATGGAAGCAACAAGCTCAAGACCGAGGAGAGGAGACAAGCAGTGAAGACGATGATGATGATGATGAGTCGGATGAGGAAGTAGCCGACGTGGATTGGGGTGACCTGGTGAACGAGGACTCATTGCCCCCCATAGGGACCCTTCCCATTCGACGTGGAGGGAAGCGAGTCTACGGGAGCAGTGGAGCTAGGCCTATCCTTGGGTCCGATGGGAGCCGGTGGATCCGCCGCTACCGTCGGGGTACCGACGGAGGATCGGTGGATGGGAGGGTCGGATCCGAGACCATCCCCTGCGATGCTGGTGGAGGGGGTGGCTCCGACGCCACAACCCCGAGAGGTGATGAGGGGAGCGGCTCTGGTGCGACGCCCCTTGAGACGGTGGAGGGGAGCAGCTCTAGTGCCGCGCCCCATGAGATGGTGGAGGGGAGCGGCTCTGGTGCCGTGCCCCATGAGACAATGGAGGGGAGCGGCTCTGGTGCTGCGCCCCATGAGTGGTGGAGGGGAGCGGCTCCGACGCCACGCCCTGAGAGGTGATGGAGGGGAGCGGCTCTAGCGCCGTGCCTCATGAGACAAGGGAGATGAGCCCCCTGTCTCAGAGTAGGGGCCAGGCTTGAAATGGTCCCACCCACATGAGTTGGAGCAGGTGGTCTAGGGGTTCGTCCCCGAAACATACCCGCCGCCCGAAGGTGTTAGAGTACGTCATCGACTCCCCTCGTTGTTCCCTTTATTTTTCTATTCCGATCTTACGCTTCTTCCTCTTTTGCAGATTCTTGCGATGGGGCCGCCCTCTGGGGCTGGCGCCCAAGAAGAGCCTTGCCCTTCAGATGGGACGGCTGGTGCTGCCTAACGTTGCCCCTATTTCGGGCAGGAGCGTCGTGGCCCTCATTGGCCGGTTCGGCGGTTTTGCCCGCGGTGGTTGCTGTACAGGTGACTGCGACCGCGTCAGGTCAGGAGCAGCCGGACGTAGCCATGGTCGTGTCCGCGCCTCCGGTGGCACAGAGATGCGCCCGATGTGGATCGGGTAGATTTGGATGCGGCCATAGTGGCATCCGAGGGAGCGGCGCCAGTCTGCGCCACCAGAGGTCCAGATGGGGAGGCCGCGACGCGTCAGTCCTAGCGGGGGCGGATACGGCCCTGTGGCCCCGAGGTGGCCGAACGGGGGAGGATATGGCCAGAGGGTCTCCAGGCGTCTTGGCAGTGGTGGGAAGGACTCGCCGGCCGTCGCCCCCAGCCCTGTTGTTAGAGGGCAGCCATTCCCCCGCGCGGAGCGAAGTCGATCCGCTCCATTGATGGCTGCTCGGATCCATCGTCGGCTTGTTCTCGCTTGCTGATTTTGCCGCGAAGGAGAGTGTGGAGCGTGAGAACCTTGACATTGGGTTCTCAGCCATGATCAATGCCTTGAACTAGGCTAATGGAGCCCTACACGAAATCAATCATTCCTTCTAGCCGAGTATTTGCCTTGTTCTCCTCCTTTTCGTATCCTTGGTTTTTGTGTTTTTGATACCGGTCTTCTTTTCAGAATCTTGCTACCCGTAGCTAGAACAAATCCTAGTTTCTCCACGAGCGAAAGGCAGAGTGGGACCGCCTCACCGAGGAGGCCTGGCTGCGAGGAGATGTGAGCACGCAGCTTGCTGTCGTCCAGCGGCGGGAGGCCAAGGCGCGTCGTGACGTGGAGGAGTTCCATGCGATGTTTGAGGATTTGTCGGTGAGGACAAAGCTGGATGAGGAAGAGATCACCAGGCTCCAAAAGGAGTGAGACAAGCTGCTGCAGAAGAATGTCATGGCTAGTGAGCGGGCCAGCGAGCTCCTGGCGGAGCTGCAGATGGAGCGGGACCTCAAGTTGAAGGCTGAGGAGAGGTCTGCGACGTTGTAGGAGAAGGCGAACCAGGATGCCGTGGTGGTCGATCGGGCCATCCAAGCACGTGACGAAGCACGTCGGGAGGCTGAGGCATGCCGGGCGGATCTTGGAGTCGAGGTGGCCCGACGGCTGGATGTCGAGGAAGTTTCTGCCGGTCTACGCGCCGATCTTGCCGTGGCGCGGGGACTTCTTCAAGTCGAAGGTGATGAATATGATCGCCTATCTTCCATTGTCCTGGCGGTCTATGATGACCTGTGGGTGATGCAAGAGGAGGGGGATGGTTCCCTCATGGTCCGTGCTGCTGGTATCACGGCGCGCGTGGGCCAGCTTGCGGAGAGCGCCTTTTGCCTCGGGATCACCCAAGCCTTCACTGTCACCCATTCCCATTATGCTCAGGAGATCAACCTGGGGGTGATGAGCCAAGGCTTCACGCCTGTCTATGAAGACGCTAAGCTAGATGAGATGGAGAAGGTGGTGGCTCCCCTTGCGCGGAACATGGCGGACAAGCTGAAAGAATAGGTTCTCCCTTCGTGGAAGTAGTTAGTGGAATTGGTTTGATAAACACTTATTTGTAATATGTGAACAAGTGTCAGTGCTTTTTTGTCCTAGAAAAGGTTGCGTAAGTCTCGTTTCGTTTGTTTTGATCTTACCTTTTCTTTTTTGTGATGAAAAAGATTTATACAGTCGACCCTTCCGTTTGTTAAGCCATAGGGCCTGAGGTTTTTTAGGGGAAACTTAATTGTGCTAGTGAGCAAAATTACCGTAGCTGTCTGGGTGTGGGCCTTTTGCTATCTTACTAGTCTATTCTGCCGAACCTTGCCACTGGTCTTGATGCGAAGAGGAGGTCAAATGTAATATTTTGTCAAAAAGAAAAGAAAGGAGGTTCCCATACCTTTATCAGCCCTCGAGTGAGATCCGACCCCTTGTGGTTTGCTAGGGTCGGATGTTACTGGAGACCGGAGCGAGGGAGGCGAACTTACGTTTGTATTTACTCGTACCCTTACCTTAGGACTTTGATGATTGCTACGTGACCGTGCATTATGAGCTTGCTAATGGGGATGTTCGGATAGAATCCGATCCCGTTTGCTTTGCGACAGGGTCAGCGAAGCCCTCGGGTGGGCATTCCGCTACTCCTTAGCCCGCCTTCCAATAGATTCCCCCTCAATGGGGTTTCTATGGGCTCGGCTAGAAGCTAGATTTGAACAAGAATATTGAGATGACCCTATTCACCTTAATGCAGGTCGGGCAAAGGCCATTGAGGCTCATCTGTGTTTTCTCCCCTAGCTCTGGTTCGATGCGAGGCGGCCCTGGACCTGTTGGTCAGCCATCGAACCTCGGTCTTTCGATCTTGGATCGAGTGGCTCGAGCCCTTGAGGCCTTGAGGGTCTGCTAGGGGTCGGTCGTGTTTTCACGCGCTACCCCGTCCTCGGTTTCTGCTGCCGGAGGGGCTGAGTTGATGACACTTGCCTCGATGGCTCGAGTGTTGCGCTCAATGAGCTCGCTAACGGGTATGTTCGTGTGGAATCCGAATCCATCATTCGCTGATGGGGTCGGTAGAGCCCTCATGTGGCATTCCACTACTTCTGAACCCGCCTCCCGGCAGATGCCCGAGCCGTTTGCTGGGCTCAGGCGGCCCGTTGGCCTCTCCTCAACGGAGATTCTGTGGGTCTGGCTCGAGGTTAGAATCGAACGAGAAAGGTCAAAATGTCCCTGTCTGTTTCTAGACGAGGTCGGGCAAGGCCGCTGGGGCTCATTTTGGTTTTCCTCCCCTGGCTCTATTTGACACGAGGCGGCCTCGAGCCCTTCACGGGCCGGCCTTCGAACCCCGGTTAGGCGTCGCTCATATTGAATGAAGCAACTACCGCTTCGTGACGCGACATGAAGCGTTGGGATGCAAGAATTTGCATATGGAACGTTTTGACGTATGAATTTAACATATAGCTTAATTGAAACGAAAGCGGGGGTCGGTAATGTTACCTTGGTGGTATGAGCCATGGGAAGCTCCTACCAGACATGTACGAGCCAGGTTCGGGTCTGATGTTTCCGACGAGGCCGGCGTAACCTGCATAAGTATTGCTACTTTTGTTTTTGCGATTGATTTTTAAGCGATCTGCCAGCTTCCCCCTGAAGGGGGGCTCTGTAGGTGGAGCCCTCCAAACTCCTTTCGGGAAGGCGGGAGCTAAGGCTAGTAGTGTGAGGAACTATGAACACGATTATGCTGGTGAACCAAAAAGACTCCATAGCCATCGGAGCGTAGCGTCGGTGGTTCGTCCAGTTGTACTCATCGTTGTCTTCCCACACGCCATGTTTTTGGTTTCCCAAATGTAAGGAGGGGTCGAGCTAAGAGGGTGTTTAAACAAACATGCGCCCTCGGTAGTCCCAAGCGATGTCCGTGCCCCTACCATTGCTAGGGTCGGAAGCTCGGCAAATAATTCAACACTCAAAGTAAATAAATAGGGGTGCTTATCTTTCAGTCGGTCGTTCGTTCGTTGTTTTGCCTGGGCTGACCGATCAACCCAGGAGGCCCGTTGGGCTCCCCCTAGAAGGAGGTTCTGTCATTGGGTCGTCCCTGGTCCTGCCTGGGGAAGCGAAAAGTCACCTGTAGGTGAGTGTGCCCCGGTTCTCATGTCCGGGCGCATTAGTGGTGGGCCATGCCCGAGTGACGTTCTGGCTTACCAGGCGGTGTGCCGTTGATCAGAGCGTGTCCCGTCGTTTCCGGCGCGTCCCCTCAGATTTCTGTCAGCATTGATTTCACATTTGTATTGAATAGGGGAAGGCAGAGAGTTTTTCGTCCGAACCTTTCGCCTTTCCTTAGCTACCAAGCCCCCTCTTTAAATAGGGGGGCAACAGAGTTCTCGCCCCACCTCCTAGCCAGCCTCTGAGCCGCCACCTCTTTTCCTTTCTTCTCACCGAATGCATTGGCTCCTAAGTGAGAGAGGGTAATGTTAGGGAGAGAAGAACTCACAAGTCCGCCCGTGATTCCGGAGCGCGATGTCGAGCTGGAGGTTATCCAACGTAGATGAGATGGCACGGTTCACTTGTGCTGAGGAGGGGTCGCTGCTGCCAAAGGAGAAAAGGTGCCAGAGGGCGATGAGCGTTGTTGATTTCGCCGCTATTGGTTGTGGCCTTCCTTCAATGGGAGGCGCTTTCTGCCCCGACACCGTTGTCAGGGTTGCGGCTGATGATGATGGCGTAGTCCCCGGGTGTCCCGGTGGAGGCGCCGTTGTCGGGGTTGCGGCTGATGATGATGGCGTAGTCCCCGGGCGTCCCGGCGAAGGCGCCGTTGTCGGGGTTGCGGCAGATGACGATGGCGTAGTCCCCGGGCGTCCTAGCGGAGGCGCCATTGTCGCAGATGATGGCGCTTTCGAAGATCCAGCGAAGCGGTGGGACATTGCGGATGGAGAGCATGGTGCGGCGGCCGCAGTAGATGAACTGGTCCGTGCACATGCCTAGACGTTGCCGATGGAGAGCTTGGCGTGGCAACCGTAGTAGTACTCGTAGCAAAGCTAAGCAGAGACTATAACTGAATAAGTTTTGGGGGAGCCCCCGAGTGAACAGTCCTTTGAATTTTAGGAGTACATTAGTCCTTTGTGTGATGAAATCATTTTGTAAGTGGTTAATTTGTGCAAAAATGAACAAATTTCCATCTTTTGTTATGGCAAATAGCTTTTTAGCTTTCTCTTCTTGTAGAAAAGGTTTCAGTGCCCTCCAACCCTTCCCGTGGCCCAAGTTGTAAGAAACTAGGAGTGCAGGTGAATTAATTCTGATCACACTGGTGAGCAAAGAGGTTGTAGCCGCTGGGGTGTGGGTCTCCCATAGTCCTACCAGTTGTACTCAGAATTTGTTCCCGAAATCTTAGTCCTCAGGACTTGTTCATGAGAAGATCGGAAAACTTAAATAAAGTTTTCAAAGATAATACAGGAAGTATTTACAAGATAAACGTACTTGTACTTGTATCAGATAAATGTACTTGTACTTGTATCAGCCCCGAGTGAGGTCCGGCCCCTCATAATTTGCAGGGGTCGGATGTCGCTAAAGATTGGGGTTTTGTAAAGACAAAAACTGATAAGAAGAAACATGCGTTTATTTAAGGGTAAAAACGACGTAGCTGCTTAATGTTCCAGGCATTGGTGAAGACCTTGCCGTTGATGGTTTTCAACCTGTAAGCGCCCAGGCGAAGTACTTCCGCGACGATGTATGGCCCCTCCCAGGGCAGAGAGAGCTTGTGGCGGTCCTTGTTGCTCTACACAAGGCGGAGGACGAGGTCCCTGACGTTGAAGGCTCGACCCCGCACCCATCGGCTATGGTACTGTCACAACGCCTGCTGGTACTTAGCTGAACAGAGGAGGGCGATGTCATGGGCTTCATCTAGCTGGTCCATGGTGTCTTGGTGGGATGCCTCGGCCCCCTATTCGTCGTATGCTCTGATTCTTGGTCCTCCATAGTCAAGGTCTGTTGGGAGAACAACCTCAGAACCATAGACCATGAAGAAGGGTGTGTAGCCAGTGGCTTGGCTAGGAGTTGTCCTTAGGCTCTAGAGTACGACCGGAAGCTCAGCGAGCCAGCGCACGTCAAACTTGTTCAACCGGTTGAAAATTCTAGGCTTAAGGCCTTGCAGGAGCATGCCGTTTGCACGCTCGACCTACCCATTCGTCCAGGGTGCGCGATGGCTGCCCAATCGATCCGGATGTGTTGTTCATCGCAGAATCGAATGAATTTCCTACCGGTGAACTATGTGCCGTTATCTGTGATGATGGAGTTCGGTACTCCGAAGCGATGGATGATGTCGAGAGAAAGAATAGCACAGCTTGCTCGGATTTGATCGTGGAGATCGGTCGAGCTTTGATCCATTTTGTAAACTGGTCTATGGTGACAAGTAGATGGGTGAAGCCCCCGGCGCCTTTTTGAGTGGCCCAACCAGGTCAAAGCCCCCAGACCACGAAGGGCCACGTGATGGGGATCATCTGGAGCGCCTGGGCTGGAAGGTGAATCTGCCGAGCGTAGTATGACACCCTTCGTAGGTGCGTACAATTTGCTCGGCGTCGGTTACTGCGGTGGGCCAGTAGAAGCCCTGTTGGAATGTGTTTCCAACCAAGGTCCTTGGCGTGGCATGGTGACCGCAGACTCCACCGTGGATATCGCTCAACAGAAGTTTCCCGATTCGCCAGGGATACAGAGTTGTAGGATATCCTCTGTATTCTGTTGTAGAGTTCGCCTCTCCAAGAACGAAGGACTTGGCACGATGTGCGAGCCGTTGGGCTTCCATCTTGTCTGCCGGTAGTGTGTCACAGAGGAGGTAGTCGAGGTAAAGCGTTCTCTAGTCGTTGGGAGGGTCGAACTCTACTGCTAGGTCCTCTTCAAGCTCCATGACCTCGGGGTCGGGGGAGCAGTCGGTGGGTCGGCCCCTGGGGCTAGATCAGATGGCCTTCATTAGCCTGTTCCGATCCCTTATAGCACACCGAGGGTTTGTGTTGATCGCAGCGAAGACACCTGCCGAAAACTGGCTCTTGGCCAGACGCTGCTTTTGCGAGCATGTCGCTGCTTCGTTGAGGCGTCTTGGGATGTGATTGAGCTTGAGGCCATCGAATCTGTCCTCCAGTCATCGGACTTCTTAGCAATATGCCACCATCTTGGTGTCGTGGCAACTTGACTCCTTCATGACCTGATCGACGACCAGCTGGGAGTCCACCCCTAACAATCGAGGCGTTGGATGCCTAGCTCGGATGGCGATTCATAGGCCGTTGATGAGCGCTTCGTATTCTGCGATATGTTTGATGAGGGGAAACTGAGCCGAACCACGTACCTCATGTGGACCCTGAGGGGTGATACGAAGACTAGTCCTGCGCCAGCCCCTTTTCATCAGCGATCCTCAAAGTACATTGTCGAGTACTCTTGATCAACGACCGCTGGTGGCATCGGACCTCGATCCACTCTGTGATGATGAAGTCATCCAGCACCTGGGATTTAATCGCTGTTTGGGGGGCATAAGTAATGCCCTGATCCATCAGCTCAAGTGCCCACTTTGCGGTTCTTCCCTATGGCGTCCTAGTTTTGAATGACCTCGTCGAGGGGAATGACGTCATGATGTCATAGGGTGTGACTCAAAGTAGTGGCGTAGCTTCCTCTTGGTGATGAGGATGGTGTTGTAGAGGAGTT
>NW_027098231.1:0-27815 GCF_019320115.1 Miscanthus floridulus
GTCTCATCTGATAAAGTCTCTTGGGTAGAAATGGCTGATGAGTTAATCTCACTTTCGTCTATGTATTCTTCAAAGTTGAAGGAGTAGCTCAGAGCTAGAGAATTAAGTGCCTACATGTGAACAAAAGGGATCTTATTATAAATGGCAAATGGGTTGACAATGAGATGAATGGTGAGGGGAACACATTACCTTTTCGAAGAGACTTGGCTAAAGAGAAGGAACAACCGATGATGTGCCAACATTTTTCAACATTTGGTTGAATCGGCTCTGGACTTTCGATGCTAGTGTCTGTAGGCATCAAGAAGTTTTTTGCTTTATATTTGTTATACAAGGACAAGAATGAGCATATGAATTTCTTATCATTGACTGTTTGCTAAGTTGGAGAATCAATGGTTTGGGTTAGCATCAACAGGATCATCTTCAACAATTGGATTGTTGGACTTTTGCTCTTGTGCGGACGTTTTCTCAGGTGGTGTCTGATAAAGGAGAATGATTAGAGAAGAGTGAGGATTATATAAGATTAAAAGGCTTGAGGAGATACCTTGGTAGCATATGAGATGAAGTAGAGAGGTTCTCATCTTCTGTTTTTGGATCTGTCAGAAGCATTGGTTATTTTAATTATAATCAACTCTTTAGGGGATTAGCTAATGAGAGGTTGGGTAGACGCCGATTCAAATGCCTAGGACAACAATTCGGCACCCAGGAGATTGAGATGCAATAGTCGATGGCTGTAAGAAAGGAGTTGAATTAGAAGTTGGATATCATCTTAAGAGGGAAGATAAGTTAAGTTTATCTAAGCAATTGATGATTTGTTCTATGAAGTCTCTCATAGTGGGTGGTTTTCTAAGTTACACCTTGGATTGCCTTGTGTTTTGAAGACTAATATGTGAGTATTGTTGGGGCAGCTAGGGTTTTCATCAAGTTTTTTAGAGTGGGTGCAGTTGATCCCATTCTTGAGGCTGGACATGGTGGATAATATTCTATGGGATGCCCTTTCTTGTCTACGCTTGGTGGATCAAATTCGGTGTCCTATAAAAGAGTTTGTTAGATGAATTGATAGGAGAACTTGTTAGATAATCCTTCTGAAAAAAAGAAAAAAAGTAGTAAATTACCTCACTATCAGAAGTAAATTCTTCATCTAGGGCTAAATAGTTGGGATAAATTGGACTGCAGAAGAGGTGAGAGTGCCATTCTTGCCACTAGGAATCAAACAAATTTTAGGAGAAGGTTGCTCTTGTCCATTCATGCAGGCAAAGAGAAAGAAGGTCTGATCCTAGTTGAAAAACTCTAGAAGCTTCCATCATCTCACTAATACATTCTCCTGGCTTTAGAGTGTTCCTAAAGAATAGCCGAGGAGGTAGTTGACTAAGGCCAAATTGATAGGCCACAAAAGAAGGATTATAGAATTCATAAGTTAGGAGGTTATCTGAGAGAAAAGAATCAGTAGCCATTTTGCCACGGCCATGGCGAAAATTCAGCTGGTAGTACACAGGGTTGATAATACAACTAAAAATTGCAACAGCTATTTCATCTGAGCAACCTGTTTCAAACCAAAATTTGACTGGCAAAACTAGTTCATTGTCTTCATTCTCATCATAAGGCAGCCAAGTCAAGATGTTTGCATCAAACCCTCTAAAACAATTCTTGAAAAGGTGGCCTATATCAACAACAATTGTTATGGCTGATGCAGTTTCACCATAATTCATACACTGTCGAGTTCTTCCTTCTTTTCCTTTATAATCTTCAGCAAAGTTGGAAGAAGGGAAACTCAGATTCCTGAGATTAGGTCTTACAATTTTATGCATGTATAGATTCAGCCACAATTGTATTAACCACCAAGGGCCACTGATGGTATGCACTAGTTTATTTTTTAGTAATTGAACAGATACTTAATGCATCAGGTAATAAACAGACCCCAGCAGATATTTTCTGAGGGGGATTTCATTGCCGGCTGCTAGACGTTCTGCCATGTATTTATGATTATAAGTTGGTGTACAAGATGACCCACAAAAGATGAATTTTTCCAGCCACATGTTCAGGAAAGCTACCTGCTCTCTTTCATCAATGATCAATCCATTCCCAATATGGTTCAGAATATAGCTTGTCCATCCCGTGCAGTCTTATATTTTGGCTAATTTCTTAGACCCAGTACTTAGGAAATCATAGGGTTGCATTGATCCTGTTATTCTAAGGCTGGTCAATATGTAAATATCGACCAAAGTGATGGTCATTGGACCGTGACCAAAAACAAAGGCATTCAAAGTGTTGGACCAAAAGTAAGATGTAGAAATTAGAAGTGAGTCATTCCTCTCCATTCCATACAATGAGAGTGTCAGGCATTGATTTAAGTTATAAATTTCTCAATCTTCAGCCTTTTTCTCTGATACCCTACGGAACCAATCCCTCCATCCCTTAGGTATTTTGGACCAGTTTCTAAAGTGAGTTTTGGTGTTCCAAGAAGACAAATCTACTACAAATTGTTTGAAGGGGATTCGGTTGATTTCTTGATTGATGAAATCGGATGGATCAGGGTCACCCATGGGTCTAAGATAATAGGCATTAGGAACAACAGCTAATGGAATCAGAATTTCGTTCTTCATTTCCTAGAAACCAGTTGGGATGAATTTAAGAAAAAGAAAAATATAGAGTAGCGGCTAACACTTGAAAGGCAGAAGTTTAAAGGCATACAACAGGAACGTGGTCGTTGGTTGCAATTGTAGCCAAAATAGATCTGAATCTGAGGAATGTTACTTGAACGGCAATTTGGTAGAACAGAGGATTTGTTAGGGTTAAGGCTTTGGCGGTGGCGGCTTTGACTATTGAAGTTTGCTCAAGAAAGAAGGGGAAAGTAAGCAGGCCATGTAAGCTAAAAATGATACTATTGGGGTATTATATAGAATTTGGCCCAAGAGATCAGGAACCATGCGATTATTTTGGAATGAGTGGTTGCAACGCGGTGAACAGATGAATAGGAATTTTAGAATAAAATTATTTTTATCCCAAAATTAGGGGACATGTGTCTACACAAAAAATTAGAAAGAGGAACGCAGGAACTCGAAGCTTCCTAGATTTTGTCATCAAGGAATCAATTAGATGTGAATCAGTATCAACTGATTTAGATGAGACGTCAAAATCGACTATTTTATGGATGACGTCAGTAGACGACGTCAATGGGCTATGTTTGAGTGGTGCTAGAAAGATGTGTCGGACTCTACAAATAAGGAAAATTAGGGTCCAGGTTATTATTAAGTTAGGAAGTTTTTTTTATTCCAAGAATTATAACGAGTCGTATTTGAGTAGGATTCATGTTTAGATTTCGGGTATAAATATTAGACCCTAGTTATTGTAAAAAGGACGAACACTCAATCAATACAATCTTTCTACCTTTCGCCATCGCATTAGGAGTAGGAGTACTGTAGATCTCGACGAGTTCTTCAGCAAACAGGGCTGCATCGACTGATCGACCTCCAGCTTGCTTGTGAGTACCGTTACGACTTGTATTGTGCTTGTAAAGCTTCATCAGCTGATTGATCTTTTATGAGCCATAATATAAGTTACTTATCGATCTGTATCATAGTTTGTAAGGCTGCATCAGCTGATTGATCTCTTACGAATCATAATATAGATTAAAGTTATCGATCTTGTGTTAAATAACTTGTTGTTTAGTAGAATATCACTAGTTATCGAATCTGTTAAGATTAGTAAGATTTTCCTTACTGTTTTTGGTTGATTCATTAGTTATGGATCTTGCTATAATTAATGTTTCATTAATTATAACAAAATCACCTGATTGAGATAGAGATGGATCGGTATCATATCATCTTAATTAGTCGTCCTTTGATCTGGTCATACATCAAATCTTTTAATTGATGGCTTAATTCCGCTAGATTGACTATTTTATCTCTATTCTAGTCAAACATAGTATGCATCCAAAGACATGTTTCAATCTTGAATAAACTCACTGGTTAATGAGATCTAATCTAATGGCACTACCATAGCTGCATCGATCCGGTCGAACCTCACTGGTAAGACTTTAGAATTGAAATTATCGATTAGTGATCTTGTTCATGATCAAGATATGTACTATGTTTGTTTGCTATGACTGCATCGGCTATTTTAGCCGATTTGCCTATACTCTCACGCATATAGCATGTTTTCATGAATTTGTCAACATATAGATGGTCTTATAGATTCTTTGACTTTAGTTTATTATCATTATCATAACTGCTTCGATCCAATCGAACCTCACTGTTGATGATAATATATTAGACTCAAAACTGTTTGTAGAATCATTTATATTAGATAGTTGATTTGTTCGCATGTTATATTCTTTTCATTAAACTTATCGGCTCGACGCTTTATATCAATCATGTTCCATTTAGCCGATAATGATTTCTGATGTTCCATGAGCATCGGTTACGTTGATTCGTATCATTATCATTTAATATTTGCCGATAATCCTAGATTTAAAGATTTTCATTTCATGGATACGCTGGATATTGACTATTTAGTCGATAGCCTCATTGAATCGGCTATCTAGCCATACATTTAGAACTGTTTGGTGCAACACCGACATGTTCCACCTTAAATTACTAATAAGATTTTCTCTCCTTGTCAATTGCAGGTCAAATTGACTGCATGTCGTTGGGTTTTTAGAATCGACCGGTTCTGTGTTGAAGCCAAGCAGATCTCTGATCTTGTTCCACTTAGATCTTTCTGGCTTGCTGTGTGTTGATCACATCGCCACATTTTTATGTCAACAATATTTCTTGTATCGGGTATGTGTGTGTAACTCAACGCAAAGATCATAAAGAGGAGTTGTTGATTGCGCTCCTAAAGGGCCTCGCAGTGAGGTGAGAGATAACCCCGTCAGCTTCGGTCTCGCGGGGCGCGACAATTGTCATCCCAAATCAGCAGTATTCCCCCTCTCGTTCCATTAGCCGACTTGAATGCAAAGTTGTTAAGCTTGTACCCTCCGAGGAAAGCAGCTAGGGACCCATCAATATTTGCTAGCTTAGTCTCTTGCAAGCACACAAAGTGGCAAGTAGTAGCTGAGAGTAGCTATGCACAATTACGCATCTAGCTGCTGAGTTCAAGCCTCTTACATTCTAGCAAATTGCTTCAAAAGATGATGTTGTCATTCTGGTTAGAGCAACACACTCTGACGGAAGTGCATGTAGGAAGGATGCATCTCCACCAAAACAGCAGCTTACTACACCCAATAATAGACATTGTTAGGCAATTCAGCAGAGCACAAACAGTTGGTTTAGACAATGATTGTCGAGCTGATGCAAATCTAGAAACATGACATTCTGGTGAAGCACAACCACATGAATTGGGCAACATTGCTGGAACTAAATCAGTTTTGGATACACAATTCAGAGGCACACCACGCACATGCAGCAGCTCTAAGGAGGACATACACCATATTGGAGCTGGTAGAAGTTCTGCATCCAGGTCCTCAAGTAACCAGCACACAGGTGACAACACTGACGAAGACATAGTTTTGAACGACTGTTGACGGTCACTAACATCAATTATAAACTATCAACATAATCTGCATTTATATTTAATTCCATCACCAATAAAGGTTTAGGGATTTAAACTAATAAATTCCATGAGCTTGGGTGATTTCATGACTGTAGGAGGATTTATCTATAAAACAGTTCCCGGAACCACTGTCATACAATCCAAACAAGCAAACCGACATCAACAAGTGATTCTACCTACGACGCCTACGAAAGTTGACTCAAGACGGAGCCCAAGCCTCGCCACCAGAAAGAGGAGCCCACCTGACACCATAGTGGGCCGGCCAGCCCACTAGGGAGGCCGCCCAGCCCATGGGGGTGGCCTATTGCCCTCCGCCGCCGCGTACTCCTTCATACAATCTACACCGTTGATTCTAATACAGTTTTAGGTCGGTTCATCCAATGATGGTTGGGAGAGTTGACGAGGATCAATGACATGGCAATTCCTTGCCCCCTACTCCTCCTAGAGTCCTTGCCCATTACTCCACCTCGATTCCTTGGCCGCTACTCTACCTCTAGCCTATATATAGCAGCCCCTACCACCTCTCTCACTAAATCTAAAAAGCCTAATTCATATCCTCCTTATCATGATCAGAGCCAGCTCTCAAGATGTAGAAGTAGAATAGCTCTCTAGTCGAGAGTTAGGAAGAGTTGAGCCATGCTCGGGTTCTGGAAAAATCTTCGGAGGTTGGATATATCTTTGTATCTTACTTTTGCAAGACTTATGCTTTAATATAGTTATCTTCTCTATTCACTTTTATGCTTTTCATGTGTATGGTTAGTATAGTTATCATACCTTAGTATGGGATCTCTGCTCACATCGAGTGCTCTAGTTATTATATATGATTAGAGTAGTAATTAGTAGTGTAGACGTGGTGTCTAAACTATGAGTTATCTGAGATTACACCCAACCCCGTGGATAGTTGTGGTAGCCCCAGGTGGTGACAGCCCTGATGGCCGATGTAGTCCACCACGTTTGGGTTGGTATTTGTAGGACCATAGTCGGAGCTTTCTAGTCCCTTTCTCATCCCTTTCTGTGGCTAATGTTCTGATGTCCCAAAGTACTATTGTGTGTGATCGTTATATCTACCCATGCTTTAGTTATACCCTCTAGTCTAAATTAGAATAGAACCGAAGTAATAGAGAAGTATTTAGGAACCTTAAACTTAACCGTTATCCTCTCAATTTAGCTAGACTGCTCATATATATACCATGGAATTCTATTATGTGTGTTATTATTCATAACTCTTATCATAAACAATATGTATCCCCACTTTAGTTTAGTTAGTATACTAGTTAGTAGATACATGATAGTGAACTATTAACTTCTTTAACCATTATTTCCCTACGGATAAATACGATACTCTGGAATACTCCCGAGTGAAAGCAACGATGGTATTCATCCGCTTGTGGATTTATCTGTCTTTTTAAAAATACCAACAACGACACGATCGACGACTTATGCAGTGTTGGAAAATAAATCATTGGTGAACTTATGCAGTGCAGGAAAATAAATCATTGGTGAACTAAAAACACATGTGGCTGGAAGAGCCTCAGTCTAGGTGTTAGGCCGCCATGTCCAACATCTCTGGAGCTCTCGCAGGTCGTCGACGCCATTGCCGACAAGTTCCAGCGTCGCTTCATCAAGCTGCTGCACGAACTCGTTGTCGATGCCGAAGAGCGCTGTGAGAGCCACGACGACGTGCTCAGGAAGCGGCCCGTTGAACATGGCCACATACTCCAGGATCTGATCGACTGGAGCATGCTCATCAGTTGCTAGACCCAGCCTGCGGCACAGGTTGACCTGTGCCTTCTTCATTGCCGGCATGGCCGGCTGCTTGGCAAGACGAACGCTGCGACGCACGTTGGACAGGTCGTAAACACGACGACGTCTTGGCTGCCGAGCAGGTGGCTGCTGCTGAAGCACAGGCGCCAGCGGCGTTGTGAAAACTTGTCGAGCTCCGCTTCCGTCGAGGGGGATACGATCAGCGACCCGGGTGCACTGATCACTCCTGGCACCTCACCGACTGGAACCGGCGAAGCTGGCCTTGGAGCCTCAGCAGCATGTGCCGGCAAAGGCCCCATGGCAGTTAGCTCCATCATCTGAAGGGCCTCCTCCACCTCCTCAATGGAAGGCGAGTCCGAGACCTGAGGCGGTGCACTCCCCTGCAGGAAACTGTTGAGCCACTGGAAAACTACCGTTACTGGAATATCAGCATGACTGGGATCGATGTTCTTATGACAGCTAGTTGTTGCAGGGAGAGTGGAGCAGCTGCAGTTCACCTGGGTGAGGGCTTGCACGGACAAGGCTTCATTCCCACCCACGGGTTCTATCCCATCAGGCTGCCCTGTGAGCGTCAGCTTGCCTGCAAGAGAAGTGGCTTTCCTGATATAGTCGTCTGCATTACCTCCTGCACCATCACGCGCGCTTGTCCTGAAGCAGCACACGCACTCTTTCCTGAATTGATGCAGCTTGTGTGGAGAAGAGGTCCCTGAGCTCAGCATCAGGCCACCTCTCCAGCTCCTGAGTGTTGGGGAGCACCTTGCAACCGCCATCCTCAGGGCCACCAACGGTCGGCTGTGAGGTTGCCCTGCGGCGACCGCCGTGACGATCTCCCCAATCGCGGCGCCGAGGTGAGCGATCACGTGCCCAGAACATAGGCTCATGGACCACCGTTCTGGCGCCACGCAACTGCGACCAGTGGTCACCACGGCCACGCCCCACATCGTCGTCGTCGTTGTCGTTCCGACACCACCGCTCCCAGCCATGTCGAGGATGGTCGTTGTTGTACCTCCCTTGAGGGCGGCGTTCCGCCCGCCTATCCTCCCGCTCCCGCTGCGCGTCCACATCGCGGTGCTCACCGCTACGGATGGTTGGGATGTCCTGGCGCCTCTCATGGTATGGTGTTGGAACGTTGAAAGGCGGGAATGCTGGAACAGGCGCAGGTTCCCCGTCAAGAGCACCATGGTGCCACAGTAGCTTGCGCTTTTCTAGCTCCGGGATGGGTGTTGGAACCAGGCGGTGCTCTGGTCCCGGAACACGACGCCGGCGAGAGCACGGTGACCACGGCGAGGGTAAGTAGATGGAACACACACGCGAGAATAGGATCTTGGCGCTGCCAAATGCCGCAGCGCCGCAGCTTTTCGGTTCTCTTTGTTGCCTATTTGTTATAATGCAACCCTGCGATCTCGGAACAAACCTCCGAGTCCCCCACGCCACGGCGTATGCAGGATGCTGCGCCGTTTCACCGCGACGCGCACCGCATGCTACAACATACACCATGGCGCTGATAGACCGACTTGACCAGGCTGCGTCGTGGACCAAGCACGCCACCAGCCACCACTACCGGAATCCTTAAATTTGTCGAGTGTTTTTATGTTTGCCAAGTGTATTCCCTCGGACACTCGGCGAACAAAATCTTTACTGAGTGCTACGCTAAAAATACTGGGCAAAAAACTATACTCGGTAAAGATGTGGTTTGCCGAGTGTCAAAAAAACACTCGGCAAAGATGAGATTTATCGAGTGTCAAAAAAAATACTCGACAAAGAGGAGGTTTGCTGAGTATAAAAAAAACACTCGAAAAATAAAAAAAAATCCTGGAAAAGAAGGAGAAGGAAAAAATAAAAAAAAACTTTGCCAAATGCTCAGATCTAGAATACTCGGCAAATAAATAAAATCTTTTTTCTGGAAAAGAAGGAGAAGAAAAAAAAATTTACCGAGTGTCCGATCCGGTACACTCGGCGAACAAAAAAAATACCGTACAAAAGGTGTGCGTTGTGGGCAAGGGATGGAATGGTGGGGCCTGAATGTCAGCCGCAGTGAAGAAGCACAAAAGGTGCTGCGTTGTGGGCAAGGGATGGAACCGTGTGATGCGTCCAGGTCAGCGATCCGCGTGATGGATCAAGTATCCAGCGGTTTCTGGCAGTGAAGAAGCACAAAAGGTGCTGGCGTGCTGCGCTGATATTTTCCATTGCGCGGGAGACGAGGCAGGTGCAGAGCCCACGCGCGCGTTCACAGACAGCGGCGCGGTCTTCCAGGGAGCAGCGGGATGGGGGATCGTGGCTGCGGCTCCTGTGGAGGTCACGGCGGCACGGGCACACCAGGGCTGCTTCACAGGCGTGGTGGAGGGGTGGCCCGGCGTTGCGAGCACGGCACGGCGGCGTGGTTTTGTGGGCAGGGCGTGGCGTGGCGTGGTGGAGCTGCCTCTCACCCTCGCGGCGCTCCGGTCCCGCTCAGCACAGCCGCCTCGACGGAGGCCGCTGCCGGAGGGGAAGGCGCGGGCTCTGCCAGCCGCGGGAGCGAGGGCAGCCGCGGGAGCGAGCTCCGCCAGGCGCGGCTCCGCGGGCCGTGGGAGCGAGCTCCGTGCAGCTTGGGGCCAGAGCCGCCAATGCCTCCGCGTCGTCGAGGAAGCAAGGGCCGGGCGCCGTGGCCGCTGGCAGCTTGGGGCCATGGCTTGCGCCTCCGTCGGCTGCTTCGTCGCCTCGTCCCTCAATAGCTAGTCATGCCTCCCCAGCGCTTGCGCATCCGTCGTTGCTTCGTCGCCTCCTGCCCCTCAGCAGCAAGGAGTCGAGCCTCCCAGCACTGTAGAGATGGATTGCAATTTGCAAGTGTAAATTTCTAGTACTGTGTGCTTCAAACTACTGAATGATTATTGGTTTGCATCCACAGGGGCTGATTTCCTCACTGTCCGGATAATTATTATTTTTTTTTGGAAAATAGGTTTGCCGAGTGTATTTTAAAAAACACTCGGCAAACCAATTTTTTTTGCAAGAGTGTTAAATTTGACACTCGGCAAACCATTTGCCGAGTGCCTGATAAAAAACATTCGGCAAATATCTGTTTGCTGACACATAGATGTCGTGTGTTGTATGTCGAGTGTTATACTCGATAAAGCAGTTGCCAAGTGTTTTTGGCCTTTGCTGAGTGCCATGGGCACTTGGCAAAACTACCGTATCCCGTCACGCGCTACCTGCTAGCCTAGCTAATGCAGATGAATGAACAAAGTGTTTACATGATAACGATGCAACAATTTAGCTAACAAATCACCCCCTAAACTTGTTGCAGCTTGATGACGCCAAGAGCCTCCCTCAGTTCCAAGAACCTGACACGCCCCAACGCCTTGGTGAAGATATCGACGAGCTGATTCACAGTCCCGATATGATCAACCTCCACCTTGCCGTCCTCAATGCACTCATGAATGAAGTGGTACTTCGTGTCAATGTGTTTGCTTCTATCATGATGCACTAGATTCTTACTCAGGGCGATAGCGGACATATTGTCCATGAGCAGCTTCACCGGTGCCTCCTTTATCCCCATGAAATCACCAATTAGCCGACTTAGCCACACACCTTGACAAGCTGCTACTGTTGCTGCCACATATTCAGCTTCACAGGACGACAGAGCCACAATTTTTTGCTTCTATGACACTCAGGTGACCAAATTCTTGCCAAGGAAGTAGACAACCCTAGTGGTACTCTTCCTGTCTTCAACATCACCAGTGAAGTCACTGTCATTGTACCCAAGCAGGAAGGGTTTCAGTTCAGTGCCTCTTTCATATCTGTAGCCATACCCAACAGTTCCTTTCAGATATCTAAGGATATGCTTCACAGCAGCCCAGTGTTCCTTGCTTGGAGCCTCCATGTATCTACTAACAACACCAATCGAATATGCAATGTCTGGTCTATTGTTGACAATGTACCTGAGGCTTCCAATTATGCTTCTGTATGTTGTAGGATTCACAACTTCGTCTTCCATCTTCTTGCTGAGTTTGAGCCGAGCCTCCATAGGAGTTGCACATGGGTTGCAGTTTAACATACCTGCAGACTCAAGTATTTTCAGTGCATAAGAGCTCTGACTCAATGTGATTCCACCACCTCCTTGCTTCACCTCAATTCCCAAGTAATAGCTCAGAAGGCCCAAATCACTCATGCTGAAATTTTTCTTCATCTCCTGCTTAAACTGGTTGATGTCACTAACATCTGGCCCAGAGATTACTAGATCATCAACATACACCACCACAAGTAGAAAAGACTTCTTGTTGCTTCTCCTATACACAGCATGTTCCAATATGCTCTTCACAAAACCAAGACCAATCAATTCCTTGTCAAGTTTGGCATTCCAGGCCCTAGATGCCTATCTCAGCCCATAGAGTGCTTTCCTCAATTTCAGCACCTTCTCGCCATTGTCAACAATGAAACCAAGAGGCTATTGCACATAAACAGTTCAGTTAGGTCACCATTCAGAAATGATGACTTCACATCCATATGGTGTACCTCCCATCCACCCTGTGCTGCTAAAGCTAGCAAAACTCTCACTGTTTCAATTCTGGCAACAGGTGCAAACACCTCATCAAAATCAACACCCTGTTGTTGAGCACAGCCCTTTGCCATTAATCTTGCCTTGTGCTTGACAATCTTCCCTTCAGGGTTCTTCTTCACCTTGAAAACCCATTTCAGGCCTATGGCCTTATGCTTAGCTAGCAGATCACTCACATCCCAAGTTCTGTTCTCTTCAAAGGCCTGCATCTCAATTTGCATAGCATGTCTCCAGCAGTTTTCTATCATTGCCTCCTCAACTGACCTCGGTTCTTCTACAGCAACCAAGCAAAACCCACTATACTCCATATCATGAATTTCTTCAGTGGTGTCAAGCAAGTTTGGAATGGTCCTGTACCTCCTAGGCCATCCATCAGAATCTGCAGAAGCATCAGTTGGTAGGGTTGCTCACTGAATTGGGACTGCTGGGGGTGTCGATCCCGAGGCACCAGAGATTGGAGTGTGTGGTGGTGTGTTTGTATCGCCCACATTACCGATGGATGGAATTGATACAGCAGGTGATGCCAAAACACCAGCAAAAATTAGATCAGCGCCCAACTCTGAATCAGATCCTAAAGCCGGACAATGAATAGTGTCTAGGTATTGAACTATGAAAGTGTAGGGTGCTGTCACCTGACCGCCGATCCTACTGCCATCCTCCACCCAATTCCATGCCTTCTTTTCATCAAAGATCACATCTCTAGTCACCATTAACTTATCATTCACCGGATCATACACACGATAGCCCTTGGTCCAGCCAAGGAATACTCCTGGAGTTGATCTGTCAGCAAGCTTTGTCACTCCGGGTCCTACCCATTTAGCATAAGCCACATAGCCAAAAGTACGTAGATGTCGTACCCCTAGTTTCTTTCCAAACTAGGCTTCAAATGGAGTCTTGCCATTCAAGCTCTTTGTCGGCGATCGATTCAGTAAATACACCGTCACCTTCACTGCTTCTCCCTAGAATTTGCCAGGCACCCACATCGACTTAAGCAAGCAGCGTGCCATCTCCACAACGGTTTGATTATGTCGTTCTACAACTCCATTCTACTGAGGATAGTATGGTGTAGTGGTATTGTTCTTAATGCCCCGCTCACTGCAGAAAGTCACAAACGCACCTAAGTTGAACTCCCCACCATGATATGTCCTGAACGCCTTGAGACGATGACCTGACTCCACCTCGAGCGCCGTCATGATCTTCTTAAAGTACCCCAGTGCCTATCTTTGGATGCCAGGAGTTCTAGCCACATAGAGCGGCTACGGTCGTCGACGATCAGTAGAAAATACGACTTCTTGCCCCGTGTGGGCAGCATGATCTGCCCACACAAGTCGCCATGAACCAGCTCAAGCCCGGCACTTGCACGATATGCTGAGGCCTGAGGGAACGGTGTGTGATGCTGCTTCCCTAGAGCACAGCCATCACACACTTGTTCTACACGCCGAATCAGTGGAATGCCCTCCACCATCTCCTTGGCACCCAGCTCGCGTAGGGACCTAAAATTAAGGTGTCCATACCTTGCATGCCAAAGCCACGCCTCCTCATCCATCTTGGTCGTCAAGCAAACGAGCAAAGTCAAGTTGACCTTCATGATGTATAGGCGATTCCTTCTCTCTGCCCTGATCAGGACACCCTGTTGCTAATTCACAGCTTGGCGGCGCTCGAACACCTTCAGGACGCCATCATCGATCTCGATGCGACACCCCCTTCCTCTAATAGACCAAGATTGACAATATTGCATTTGAGGGACGGGATGTAGTATACCTCGGTGAGTACGCGGTGATCGTCACAGCACCGATCCCGTGAATTTTCACCATGGACCCATCTTCGAAGCGCACGGCGCCATGCACCGACTCGTCAAGGCTCGCCAACGACTCCTAGCACCCCGTCATGTGGTTTGTGGCACCAGTGTCCAGCACCCACGCCTCATCATCGTATTCCACCGAGAACACACATTCCTGGTTCAGGAACACACGTTGTGCGCACGCAGTCGGAGTCCGCACCAAATTGCAGACCTATGCCACCCTGAGCGTCGGCTCAGCGTCGGCATTGACATGGTGAGTGGCTTCCTGCCGCTCCTCCTTCGGCCCCTTTGTCTTGCACTCCTTCGCGAAGTGCCCGTAGATGCCACACTTGCGGCACTTGCCTTTCCGTCGTGGAGTGCCCATCGACATGAGCTTCACACCAGAGTCACATGCTTCACCACCACTGCGTGCCGCGGATCTCTCCTTCTTGACGTAGTGGCCACCGCCTTTGCTACCCGATGATGATGATGCATCCAGCAGCATACGGCTCTTGTTCCTGGCCGCCCATTCATCTCTGTCAACAAGAGATGACTAGTCTTGTCCGTGACCTGCTCCACCGAGAGCTCAAACTGATTCTCAGCCACCCAAAGACGACCCACAAGCTCCTCGATTGACAACTCC
Source organism: Miscanthus floridulus (assembly GCF_019320115.1). Classification (NCBI taxonomy): domain Eukaryota; kingdom Viridiplantae; phylum Streptophyta; class Magnoliopsida; order Poales; family Poaceae; genus Miscanthus; species Miscanthus floridulus. The sequence goes on from NW_027098231.1 coordinate 14,269, forward strand.
TTCATGTCATAGAACATTTCAATCGTGACCGCCACCTTATTGTAGCGTGTTGGTACGACTCAAAGAAACTTCCTCACGACGCGTGAGTCATCAACGCTTTTCTCCCCGAGGCCACGTAGATTGGTGGTGAGCTTGGTTATGTGAATGGCAACATCATCAATGGTCTCTCCCGGCTTGAATGGGATTGCCTCGAACTCAGCCAACAACTTCTGGGCGTTCACCTCCTTGACGCGATCTGCTCCAAGACGCATCGTCTTGACCGCCTCCCATGCCTCCTTCGCCGTCTTCTTGTCCTGTGGCACACCTCAGAGCATGGCTCCAAGAGCCAGCCGATCTCGATGCCTCTCCACCTTGTCAGATTCGATCGCATCCTAGAGGAACATGCCCTCGAGATTGCACTGCACGTGCGAGGACCATTCCTGGTAATTGGTGTGAGTCAACATCGGACACACCAAATTTTTGGCCGCCTGATTGAACGCCCGCTCCATCACCTCCTTATCACTTGTTTCGCCCATGTCGGCGACACTAGGGTTCACGCCTCCTTCTTCTCCGAAACGATGGACTGAACCACCCGGCTTTGATACCACTTGTTGGAACCAGGCGGTGCTCTGGTCCCGGAACGCGACGCCGGCAAGAGCACGGTGATCGCGGTGAGAGTAAGTAGATGGAACACACACACACACGCGAGAATAGGATCTTGGCGCTACCAAATGCTGCACCTTTTCGGTTCTCTTTGTTGCCTATTTGTTACAATGCAACCCTAGGATCTCAGAACAAACCTCAGAGTCCCCCGCGCCACGGCGTATGCAGGATGCTGTGCCGTTTCACCGCGACGCGCACCACGTGCTGCAACATATGCCATGACGCTGATAGACCGACCTGACCAGGCTGCGTAGTGGACCAAGCACGCCACCAGCCGGCACGCGCTACCTGCTAGCCTAGCTAATGCAGATGAATGAACAAAGTGTTTACATGATAACGATGCAACAATTTAGCTAACAATGCGCACGCCCTGCCCAAGTGACTCTTGGGGTGCCACGGTGTAGTCGTAGCTCCTACTTCTACTAGGGATTTTGTCTGGCAGCAAAGGTGCTGCCGAAATACTGCTAGAGAGCAGTAAAGGATTATTTTATATAGTGGTGTTGTGATAAGGCAAGTGGACTACTTGCTATTAATATATACTAACATTCCGCTAACCTCTACTTCCAAAGCTTTTACTTCTCGTGTGTTTTATCTTTACAGTTGTGGCGTTGCATAACACCCTAAAATTTACAAAATTTTAAAATAGGTGAATTTGATTTATTTATGCCTTTCGGGAGCATTTAAACTTAGAAAAATAAAAACTTGTTGAAGTTAAAATTCATTATAGGGTGTAGCAACATTGTAGTGCATTCATGCTGGTGCATTTGTATTTTTGTAATAAGTAGTTTTGGTCTAAATTCAAAATGTTTCAAAGTGTTTTGAAAATGATTCAAAATGATTTTGAAATAAAAGAAAAGAAATTTTTTCCTCTCTCCTAACTCTCTTGGGTTTTTTGCCCGCCTCCTCTCTCCCCGTGTGCAGTCGTCGACAACTGGACCCCGCTTGTCAGCACCTTCTTCCCCGAGTCGGTGTCGTCTACAACCCGCTCATCACCGCCCCAGACTCCACCGCCGAGGAAGTCTGCCGCCGCCACGTCTTCGCGTCGTGCCGTGCACCCCACACCACCCCACCTCATAAAAGCCAAGCATCCGTGCGCGTCGTCCCCATCCCAAACCCTAGCTCACGCTGCCTCACGTCTAGAGCTGCAGAGTCGCCGCGGAACCCTAGCCGCCGTGCTCCGTTGCCCCGCTTCGCTGCCCGACATCGTAGCCTCGCCGTCGACTGCAAGAAAGTCCCGTGGTGAGTTCATCGTGCTCCCCTCGTTCTTCGAGAGTTTTTCTTGTTTCGAACCGTGGCCTCTAGGGTCATCCTTGTGATCGCCGATGAACTCTGTGTCACCGGCCATGTCCACCGCCGCGCCGGCCTTACTGTTCCGGCCAGCCGCGCCCCTCTTTTCCTCCATCCTCTAATCCCCACCGTCCACTCTTGATCTGATGACCCAGATTCACCGGTACCCCTTCGGCCGATAATCTTTCATAAGAGTCCCTGCAGTTTTGCGTAATATAAGCCGTAGTCCATGGCGTATTCACATAATACGTTTTCCTTTTCAGAAAGTGTATTTTCTTTCGGTTAGCTGTAGAATACGTTTTCTCTTTCTAGAAAGCGTAAATTCCCTCTGTTAGATTCAAAATACGTTTTCTTCATTTAAAAACGTAGTTTCTTCAGTTAGATCCAAAATACACTTTCATCTATTTACAGTTTTGCCACTATTTTATTTAGGACATAACTTCTCCGTTTTAACTCCGATTTGATCCATTCAAGTTGTGTTAGATTTGTAATTGCATAATCTACATGTTTATCCTACTGTTAAACATGTTTTCAACTTTTGAAATTTAAGGTTAGATTTAATCCATTATTTTATTAAAGGAAATCTTGTTTAGTTCATAACTTTTCGTTACAGCTCTGATTTTTGTGATCTTCACGTCTATGTGTTCGTAGCGAGACGTAGATTCTTTTTACAAACTTTTTATCTTGATTTTATGGTTGGTGTATTATTCTAATTTAGTTCTATTGTTTGCTTCGTGTATGATCACATGGATACTTGTATGGTGCTTTATGATCATGTCCAGTCAGTGAGCTTTGCGTTGGTAATATAGAAGAAGTTGGTGATCCAGAAGAAGTCTTTTGGAGGTTACAATTCAGTAGAAAAAGGATCTGAGTTTAAGGCAAGTATAGCATGGGATCTTCCTTGTTGTCCTATTCACCTTAATATCATTTTAATCATATGCATGTGTCTACCTTGGTAACTGTAGTAATTTTTCTAGCTATTTAATATCCTAGATTCCTTGTTACCTATGGAGTATTGCATTTGGTAGTATGATACTAGTGCTCAACCCAAAGCCATGATCTTGTAACTTGACTAATGGTATATGCAATAAACACTAAAAGATGTTTTTTAGCAACATGGAAAAAGGGGGCTAGAGCATTGGGTTGTTTTTATGGTGCTCTAGATTCCTCTCCCTGATGACTTATCTATAAGTGGTCATTCGGGATTTACAGTATAGCTGTGAGGGCTATATGGCTCTGGCTTTAGTCAAGTATGAGGACATTTTCTAGCTTGTTAGTGGTTACCTTTATGGCGTAAGAGGGGCTCCGACAAATATGACCTTTGCCTACCAGGTTGAGTGCATTTTGATTTCTTGACCTTTTGTCAGTCACTCCTTGGAGGAGAGTTCATGCTTATTGATGGGGAAACTTAATGGCCCTAACTTGTTAGACGAACTTTTGAAAGGCTTTATAGTGAACCCTGCCCACCTTCCTTGGTAGTGGGTCAAGAGGTTGATCACCTCGGACGAAAGGGTAAATCACGACTCACAGTGAAAGTGTACACTCTCTGCAGAGTATAAAACTGTTATAACAGCCGTGCTCACGGACACGAGCGACCTTAGAACCCTTACGGAATAGATGATGAACACTGATGATACTGATGATAAAGATGCTCATTAATGATTAATTGTTTATGCTATTCATTATTCATGTTTACCTGATCATGTGTTTACATGGGCTTGTGAACAAACTTGTTGCCCACCCAATTGCTAAAAGATGACTCACTAAAAGCTAATCGCAGTAAACCAGTGTCAACCTTTTGAGCCTTATAAACCCCATGTTGTATTTGTTGAGTACAACATGTACTTACGCTTGCTTTACTTTTTAAATCTTTGAAAAAATATCCTGAATGGGTACCAGATTGCTAGAGTTTGAAGGAATTAGGCTTGTGATCAACCAGTCAGTTGTCCCTGTGGATTGGAGTCTTCACCCAAAGATCGGAGTTGTCTCTCCACTGTTTATTGTCTAAGGTTATACCCTTTATACTAAATATGTTATATATTGAGCATTGTCTTTTGATATTACCCCTTATTTGTAGCTATATGTGAGATTTGACTTCCTAGACTCATATATGGTGCGTATCTGGTTTTATTCTTAAAACTGGGTGCTACACGTTGCTTTATATTTCACATGCGTTTTACATTTCAGTTGTTGTGTTGCACTTATACTCGCATGTGTTTTACATTCCTGTTGTGGGGTTGCCTTTACTTTTCGCATGTATTCTATATTTCTGTTGTGGTGTTAAATTTACATTCCGCACTATTTATATTTCACGCGTTGTTTATATTCCACGTGTTATTTATATTCATGATGCTATTTATATTTCACGTGACATTTATATTTCGTGATGTTGTGTTTATTTAAGTTGTTGTGATGCTTAAATTTTCTATGCACCTCAATGTTACGTTGTTGTACTGTCGAAATATATTTTATAAAGCTGGTGTTGGGACGACAATCATATTGTGCCAGTCATGGTACATGAATGGGACTATCCGAGTTCTCCAATGGAGATGGCTCTTGCTCCGAACAGGGTGCTTGATGATGGATCCGTAGGAGCGACCATGCACTAGTAAGTCGAAGAGATGGGATTCCCATAGGACCAAAGAGCTCTGCTCTTGAAACATGCATGTGGGCATGGTGTTCTATTAGAGGTCGTTGATGTCTGTGTACCCCTCTATAGAGTATAAAAGTGTAAAATTTTACCCCTTGACACCTAGGTTGGGAAGTTTGCGATCATGTGTGGCAAGTTTAAACTATTGTTTGTTCTCAAAATGTTGTCGATATGACGAGTTTAATATTTCTTGCTTCTGTGCATTTGTTGATTTTGTTAATATCATGTACCTATTTGTTGAGTATGATCCATCGTACTCACCCTTGCTTGTATTTATGTTTTTGCAGCTTATGTAAATGGACTGAGCTAGGCGGGAAGGGGAACGACTAGATATATAGTTTTAGCAGTAGTAGAATACTTGTACTTTTAATCATGTAAAATGTGCCAAAAATATGAATCAATAAAGAAGAATGGTTTTTGATCCACTTCTCATCTATGTTTATTATATGCCTTGCTGGGTTATAAATTAACTTTTATAACCATGCGGCGGCTGTCCCATCTAGGCCCTGGTTGGGGGGCGTGACAGCAGCGTAACTTGCTCCATCCTCCTTCTCCCACCCCGACCTAGTGGCCGGATCTGTTTGTGCAGTGCTCCGCCCGCCCAGCCACCTATCAAGGTTTGCTAAAAGCGCATGTTGCAAGTGTATGTTTCAAATATTTTACATATGTTGCAAGTATGTTTATCTGAATATTGCATATGTTTTACACATGTTTGCTAGTGTTTTATATGGATGTTGTATATGTTTTTTGTAATGGCTTTTCAATTATTTTCATGTTTTTTTGCAAGTATTTCAAACACATGTTCCAAGTGGGTCATCTGTCTTCGGAAGTATGTTCCAAATGTTTCATTTGGATTTTTTAAAGTAGATCAGGTGCTTCACATGCTATAATGGCGTCACCAGTGGCTGGCGGACAACGGCCTTCCACAGGGCTTCAGCTCCTTCCTCATGCGGCGCGCCTTGCGATTACCTCCCCTCTCCCTCCCCTCCCTTCTTTTCTCCTACCCATCCCTTCCCTCCATCTCGACGCGGCTGTTCGAGCTCGGCGAGCGCGATGACGTGGACGCCCGACTAGCGCGTTGCCTATGGATGTGGTGGCCCCGGTGGGCTGGCAGCGGGCGTGATGCTCGCATGGTGGCCCTGCAGCAAGCTGAGGTCTGCCACCATTAGCCGCGTGGAAACAGAGCAGCCACGGGTGTCCAGACATCCGAATGCTAGTCGTGCCGATACTTATATCGCTAATAAGTTCCTCACATGTAAATCCATTCTTATTACAAGCTTTGGAGGTAGAAATTTTGACAAAGCCTCACTTTGACCATAATTAATCTACTTTTCATTTTCGCAAAAAAAAAAATAATCTACTTTTCAGGCGACCAAAACATGCAATCCACAAACTATGCCGGGCCTTCTTGTGCCGCGTGTGCATGCCTATTGCGTTAGGCGGTCTAGGTTCCTAAACCTCAAGGTCCTAAGGCTCATGTTTTGTGATGGTGTGTTGTTAATTAAATCATACAGACCCCAAATGATATCGTTGAACGATCTTTTGGAACAGCAGTTGCCCACTACTTGTTCAAAAATGTTGTATGCTTTTTGTTAAGTGAATAGTTTATCTTTTTTATTTGTTTATAACTGTTGACAACCAAAAGTGGCAAAAGTGTATAATGGACTTCGTCATCATGTTTCTATTGTCAAGATAGTCAGAAAACATATATAGATCATCCCATTTGGAGCCCCGGACGAAGAAATAGTGTTTCAGGGTCCTGGCCTTCTGAAACTGGCCAGGCCAGTTCCCAGGCTGGTTTGGATAAGTTCCTCAAATGTATGATTTGATTGCACCATTGCATTCCACTCGTCAAGCTGATCGAAAAATATATATGGTTTGCTTCTCGTTTGGAGTCCCGAATAAATTAATTATAATTTTTGGAAGATTTTCTGCACCGGACTGAAGTAGAACCGGCCAGGCCGATTTGCCTGCATCTATGGCTGCCCAGGCCCCGTGAAAACCGGCCTAGCTAGTTTGGGGACCGGATAGGCCGGTTTGTCTGTACAAGTCCGACCCAAACTCTATTTGGTCGAGATTGGATGTATTTTCGTATAGGAAACCTTGAAGATCACGATCTGAAACTGTTTTCAATTGGGATAAGACCACTCCCTCTATATATATGAAGGATCACGGATGATTGAAGGTTCCAACACTCGTCAAAATCAATCTACAAACTCCATTTTACCCTCTTTTTCCAAACCCATGATGTTCATCCCATAATCCGACGATTAAGGATAGCGTCCTAGGCTTGTCCGCCGATCTAGGGTAACCCGGCGACGTCCTTGCCCTGACGGGGTTCCTCCTGGGTGAGAGCTTCGACGGTTTCTTTACTAGTTTATCTGGAAACTAGCCGGTTCTTTGTCACATAAGCACGCTGGTTATCCTTTGGTGGTTTGCTTGTAATGCTGCGGTTCTTCGGTCCGTGGCGGTCCGGGCGTCCAAAGCCCTGTTGGTGTGTGATTCGAACCACATATGACGTCAACAATAATATATTTTTAGGTTAAAACTAAAGCTCTTTTTTGGATGTACCGGGACTAGTTGTTAGCCATGGAAGCCAACTAGTTATTAGTACATACTTGTTTGGATCCCAAACTAATTGTTGGGTTCTGTAGGCTAAAACTAGTTGTTAACCCTGATAGCTGGATTCTATGGACTAGTGAACTAACAACTAGTTGGAACTAAGCTAAACTTGAGCCCACCAATTAGTCCTCCTATTTGGATCATCAAGGTCCAAGGGATCCAAACAGGGTTATAATCTAGGTATCTAACTCTCAATATGGTGCCAAAGACAGTCTCGAATATGAATATCATTAGGTGTGATTAAATAAATCTATCTCCTATTTTTAGGTTTGTGATCTGAGTAAAAACTTGTCAAGCTTTTAGATTCAACTGATTAATAAATACAACTCACCATATGCTTGTCTACTATACGATTAATGTGGATTGGCGCCGGTTTCACGGCGACGTCATCTTTTGTTTGCCGCAATAAACTACCGTCTCTTGTCCCAAATCTGTCTTAAAATACCTACATTAAAATAATAAATAAAGAACATTGGACAGATTAACGAGGAATTCAAAAATGATAAAATACTCTTATTTATTAGACGATTTCTTATAAAAGTACTGTTTGTCTCACACATAACGGACACGTGCAGCTATATATAATTAAGTATTTTGAAGCATTTCCAGAGGACACAACGCGAGGTATTGTGGAAATAAATTTTAAACTTAGAATCATAAGTTTTTTCACGAACATTTATTTACTCTAACACTTGTCTTCGTTTTTTTCTTTTGTTTCTTTGCTATAGGTCTCCCTATATGTTTGCATAGGTCCCACCCTTTTGGTTTACTATTTCTTGTAATCGGGTTACTTCATGCAACTTGCAAGAAGTGATTCGAAAAATTTACGTATAATCAGTCACATACTCATAGCATAGTTTTTTTTTTCATATTTATTTGTTGATAACATCATGTTTGAGGTTTATTTGTCAAACTACTCCCCTCCATCTAAAAAGTAACACCGTTTTCGTTCTAAATTTTAAGATAGTTTTTGAGGTACATTTCTTCTAGACATAGAACATATTATCTAGAAAAATCATATTTTTATAATTTAGAATCATATCTAGAAAATTCCACAATGTTTTAACAATTTGGAATGAAGGAGAGTAACATTCATAAAAGTAGTTCCATTATCATATTAAATAAATATGATCAGATTATATTTTCATAACAAATATAATAAATTTTTGATACTGTTCTATAAATTAGTCATATCTAGGAGGCTCAAAATCTAAATTGTGTTCTTATTTTAGAAAAAAATTTAAAAGAGGTAGTATCTTGCTGTTTTGCATTAGCAGTAACCGAGAGGTTATTACTATACACAGATAGTGCCACTCGCATGCACTGAATATACTTTTAATTGAAGAAAAACGATGTAGCATTCGCAGCATAAAACAGTACACGGACCAAGTTACAGTACATACGTACAAACTCAGCTCGCACCACACACAGAAGTGGAAATTGTCCCCGTCACACGAGCGGTCGTGTGTCAAGGATAGGGACACTTATTCATCATGGGTCATCTTATTATCTATGGACCACCGTACGTACGTGACAGTAAATTAAGTACGGCTTTCAAACGCCAGGAAGCCAACGCAGGCACGGACGATTAGTGATGTCCGGGCAGCTTCTCCTTGATCTTGTCCACGATGCCTTTCTTCTCGCTCTCGCCGGTGCCCTCGGAAACCGTAGGTTCCGCCGGTGTGTCCCTGCTGCCCGCAGGCGCCGCCGGTCGCCGTGGCGTGCTGGTTGTCCTTGTGGCCTCCGGGCAGCTTCTCCTTGATCCCCTTCTTCCTCCTTCCGCCCATGCCGTCGTCCTCAGACTTTCACAAAACCATATATTATAAGATTTAATTAGCACCATGAAGCAGCGTATGTAGAATAGAAAAAGAAAAAAAATATCCAAGTAATTACCGAGCTGGAGCTGGAGCTGCCGGAGCGATGCAGGATGCCGCCGGCCTTGTGCTCCTCCCTCGCTGGCTGGAACTGCCCGCCACCCCATGCCAGCGCCGCCGGTTCCGGTTCCGGTTCCTGTACCGTACCCCATGCCTCCGGTTCCGGTGGTGCCGTGCTCGACGCCGCCGCCGACTGGGTTGCCGTACTGGTCCGACACGGCCCGTGGTGCCGTGGCCGTACTGCCCCTGCTGACCGTGCTCCATGCTGCGTGGTTGGTTTCCCTCAGCAAGATATTGTCCCGAAGCTAAACTAGAGCTGTGCGTGCTTGTTGTGTGCTCGTGTTTTTCGCTGTGGCTCACCGGTGGTGAAGCAGGTGTGAAGACCAACGCCGCCATTTAAAGTCGGCAGGCGGCAGGCGGCAAAAGGATTAGGATCTGGGCGCCACGGCAGGGGGTGTACGTGGGCATGCATGAGTGCGTCGGTGGCGCTGGCGCCACGTCTCAGTTTTTCTGGAAAGATGGGCACGCGTGCAAATACAATTCGGCTCCCGTTACCTGTGCTCATCCATCATTCATTGCAGTGCAGGCAGGCTGTCGGTCGGTCAGCCGGTCAGGATGAATGGGCCTGTTGGGCTGCAGCCGCAGCCGGCTGCGGGCTCAATTAGACCCAGTATACCTACGTGTAGGTGCTCCAGAAAAGTACAGAGGCTCGTACAACTGCAGGCTGCGGCGATATATATACATATATACTCCCTTGTCTAAAAAAATACAGTTCTCACATTTCAAAAAACCAAATGCTACAAGGTTTAACTAGAAAATACTAACATTTATGATACATAATAAATATCATTTGCTTAATTTTATAAAATATACTTTCGTAATAAATTGATTTGATAGATAAATGTGAATACTATTCAATATAAATTTGATCATACTTGAACTATTTTAACGGAGATAAATATTTTAGTTGCATTTTTTTATGGAGAGAGAGAGTATCATTATTACAAGAGCACAACTAGAATGCGGCCATGCGCGCACTGCATATGCATGCATAAATGGCCATCTTAGCTGCTCCCTTCGTCCCAAAATAAATAAATACTAGGAATATCAAAAAATATCAACAAAAGAGTATCAATATTGTATCTCCAAACAAATTTATTATAAAAATATATATCATACTCAATGTAATGACACTCGTGTTACATCATAAATATCATACTAGTCTTAATGAAAGTTTCATGAAAGTATCATGGACATTAAATAAACTAACATATTAGTATAAATGAAGAGATGATCAAAGTTTTATTAAATTAAATGAGTTTTATGGGATAAAATTTCTTATACTATTTTAACAACTGATAATGTTGTAAATAGGGACATGAAATCTTAAATGAGACTAACTTTAATATATTTTTACATATATATTAGTTAAACTTTTAAAAAATGAATTTTTGGAAAGCGAGATTTGTATTTTTTTTGGACCGAGACAATATAAGCAAGGATCGCGGAGGACCATGGCCTGTTGCGGAGATGGTGGCCCCCTACAACTCCAACTCCTTTACATCCTGCAACGCGATTATCGTCTAATTTCTGTTAGCCTGTTTGGCTGGGATTATTCCCTCGTAAACGATCATAAATTTTCAGTCAGAGTAGTATTTTTCTCTTACGCCAAATCAGCCAACAGTACTTCTTCACGATCCAGCAACAAACAAGCCCAGGTCAAACCAAAAGGCCGTGTCCTGATCCGTCACACATGTGTTTGGTTCCGACCTTCACCTGCCACACTACAGCTGTGGTGTTGACACGCAATTTCTAGATGTCGTTTGGTTGACGAGTAGAACGAGGCAGCCACAAGAGCTTCACGAATCCCGACAAAATCTTCGTTATTTTCGCCAGTCTGTGGCATCGATTTTGCACCACACCTGTGGCGCTGCCGCACTTCGGCCATGGCGAGTGATGGCAGGCATATATTTCATAAAAAAGAAGTGATGGCAGGCCTCCAAAGAGTAGGACAAATTTTAAAATCTAGAGTTGTAATTATTTTGGGAGGGCGCGTTTAGTTGCCGAAATTTTTTGGTTTGGGCTACTGTAGCACGTTCGTTTGTATTTAGTAATTAGTGTCTAATTATGGATTAATTAGATTCAAAAGTTTTGTCTCGCGATTTCTCACCCAACTGTGTAATTAGTTTTGTTTTTCGTCTACATTTAATACTCCATACATATGCCGTAAGATTCGATGTGACACTTTGGGTTGAAAATTTTTGTGAAATAAAAAGGGCCTGAGACTGTTGCGGTTCCTTGCTCCTCCATTGACGGCTAGGCGCTGCCTGCCATCATCACAAGGTAATTTAGGAACACAATCAATGCTTACTGATCCAACCCTATACTAGATCGCCACAGTAATAGTAATGCTCATAAGTTTGTCATCTTTAACGTCCAGTAGTATGTTCGGTTCTTGTGAACTCCACAATACTTGCAGCGTATTCATCGTATCTGAAACATTTTCAGAGAGTAAATCATAATACTAGCCTGAATATAACATGCGGTTGCTAGTTGCTATTGCTACCGATTAGGCGATTACTGAACACTAACAGAGCCAGGAATGGTTGAGCCGTTTCAGAGCTACATATGTACTAACGAGTGAGTGGCAAGTGAAACGGATGGACAGTAATTAAAAACTGGTGAACAGTGCAAACATGTCTGCTACAGCGCCAGGAGCGCTGAGAAGCCAGGGATTCTCTCGTGGCCGAGGGATTTTATTTTATATGAACAGTAAATGTGAAAAAGAAAGGTTAATACATAGGGAAGACGGGTGAGCGGCAAGTGAAACGGATGGACAGTATTAAAAATTGGTGAACAGTGCAAAACATGTCTGCTATATACAGTGCCAGGAACGCTGAGAAGCCAGGAATTCTCTCGGATCTTAGAGTGACTCCAACGAAGGGGATCCAAATACGATACACATTCGTTATTATAGGTCGTCTATAGTAAAAAAAAAAGTCACAATCTAGATATCTCCGCTCCAACAGACAGACCCAAATCCACGCCCACACACCGCCGGACACCCACGCTTCTTTTCCTCATCCTCAACGTCCCGATCCAGAGCCGAAGAGGTCGAACTCCTCGGAAGGAGGACCTGGAGTGCAGGGCGGCGTGCGGGGCGCTCGCCATCACTCCAGCCTGCAGCTGCCTCCTGGCCTCCGACGACGACCCCGGCAAGGACGGCTGCCACCCGTGCCTTCCCGATGCCAGCAGCGCGGGCACCGCCCGAGCACCCCGTCCAACCCCGCGGCGCGGGCTGTCCTCGACGCCGGCAGATCTCGCGCCCAGGAGCGCGGCGCGGGGACGGGGCCTCCTCCCCTGGCCGAGCTCGCGTCCGCGCCCGGATTCGGCCCCCTCCCTCTCCTTCCCCGACGAAGCTCGCGTCCGCGCCCGCGGCTCGGCGGAACTCACGCCCGGCGAATCTCCCTCTCCTTCTTCCCCAACGGTGCGGGAGCGGGCCACCTCGGACGCGAACGAGTGCGGACGATTTGCGTAGCGATGAGAGAGGCGATGCTTTTTGCGTATCGGTTGCTTCGGTAGGCAAAATGGGTGACGGGTTTGGTTCAGCTGTTGGATGGTGTTTTCGGATAGGCAAAGCACTGTTGGGGACGTATTTGGGTTTGCCTCTCGGTGTTGAAGATAGTCTTATTATATTCCTACTGCACTCTTGGTAATCATGGAAACAGTGTCCAGCTGGTTCCTAACGGCATGCTGTCCTCCAATTTATCGGTCTTAGGTTCTCAGTCATTTGCTTCCAACAACTGAGCCCTTGATGAGCTCTCCAAAAGTGCACTATGTAAAAAGAAGATTTTTTATCACATCAAACTTGCGGTACATGCATGGAGTACTAAATGTAGACGAAATCAAAAACTAATTGCACAGTTGCTTTAACTTTGCGAGACGGATCTTTTGAGCCTAATTAGTCAATGTTTGGACAATAATTCATAAATAAAAACGAAATGCTACAGTGGAGAATCGTACACTTGCAAAGGTGCAAACTTTGCCGAACTAAACGTGCCATGAGTATTCAACAAGCTTCCTGTGTCCTACTGCACTCTTGGTATCATTAAAACAGTGTCCAGCTGGTTCCTAACGGTATGCTGTCCATTTTCCAATTTATCTGTCTTAGTTTCTCAGTCATTTGCTTCCAACAACCGAGTATTCAACAAGCTTCCTGTGGATGTGCAATGATCTCTGACGCATGTATTTTGGCTCACACTTCATTGGCTTTCTAGTCTTGCAGTTGCTACCTATGTTTTTCCTCATATAGTATCATATCTAAGTCATATTCATATATCTCTGCTTTTAAATTCATTTTTCTAGATTTTTTTTCACGAACGTGTCTCTGTGACACGTGTTTCATTAAGCAGAAGTAGAATGTCAAGGTTACATCAGCCCTCGGTAATTCAAGGATTACTGAAGAAGGACAG
>NW_027098232.1:0-22301 GCF_019320115.1 Miscanthus floridulus
CATCCATGTTGGAAGGCCTCTAGTTCGGCATTGCACCTCAGATTTGTGATCGAATCTATGAGTTTTCATCTCCCATGCCTCTGCCCTCCTCTCTCCTAGAAACCGCCCCGCCGGCACACGAACAGACTTAGCGAATAGGAGGAAGGAGGAACAACAACAGTTGAAGAAAGGTGAAAGAACAGGAGGAAAATCTTCCTCCCTTCCCCTATTTAATGTGGAAAGGCATGCATCGGGACATGGCCCCTGGCCTGACGGGACACGGCCTGCCCAATGAAACATCGCCTGGCTAAATGGGACATGGTCTGGGTAGGGCCCACCACTACCACAACCCAAGCATAGGAAATAAGGCGCAACCGCATGCCAAATGACCCTCTGTCTTCCCTAGGTAGGGTTTGGGAGGGCCCACCAATAGAATCTCATCAAGGAGAGGCCAACGGGTCACCCGAGTCGATCGGACAACTCAGGCGGCTATCGAGGGATAGGTAAGGAGCAGTGGGATACCCATGTGGTTATGTTGACCCCATCATGAAAGGCAAACACGGATCCCATTCGGACATATCCGATAGAAGCTCCCCATACCCATCACTCGAGCCATCAAGGTAACTTTACCAAACCCCCTTTTATTTTTTCAGTACATGATCATTCATTCATTCATTCTCATACATACATTTATCCATACATTCATCCCATACATCCAAGCATTGCATGTGTAATTATTGCATCACAACGCTTCACATCATGTCACGAAGCGGTAGTTGCCTCATTCAATATAAGCGATGACTAATCGGGGTTCGAAGGCTAGCCCACAAAGGGCTCGAGGCTGCCTCACATCAAACAGAGCCAGGGGATAAAACATAGATAAGCCTCAACAACCCTTGCCCGATCTGCTCAAAAGCAAACAGGGTCATCTCGACCATCTCGTTCGATCCTGACCTCGAGCCATGCCCATAGAATCTCCATCGAGGGGAGGCCAGCGGGCCACCTAAGTCGGACTCCAGAATGGCTCGAGCATCTAATAGGAGGTGGGTTAAGGAGTAGTGGAATGCCACATGAGGGCTATGCTGACCCCATTACGAACAATAGACCCGGATTCCACTTGGACGTGCCCATTATTAAGCTCACCGAGTGTGTCTTGAGCCATCGAGACAAGCGACGTTAGCTCAACCCCTCTGGTTTTGGAAACCATAGACGGGGTAACGCACGAAACTCGATCGACCCCTACCAAACCCAACAGGGCTTGGGGACTTAGGACACCCAACCTCGACTTAGGAGTCTAGCCGGCCGCACAGGTCATGGTCAGAAGGGACACAAGTGAACACTTCGATCGGAAGGAACATAAGAATCTATAGCCCCGGGAAAGAGTACCAAAGTGCTTAGTCTTCGACCGACTCTCTAGCCAGCTATAGGCTCGAGGGCTATGCCCATCTCTGTCTCACTCGACCCCTCGATCATAGGCTCTGCCTCGCCTAAACCTTGGGTTCACGCTCTGTCTTGCCCAACCCTTCGGCAGTGGGCCGACCCTTGGGTTCGCGCTCTGCCTCTCCTGACCCTTTGGTAGCGGGCTGACCCTTAGGTTCACGCTCTGTCTCGCCTGACCCCTTAGTTATAGGCTCCGCCTCACCCAAAACTTGGGTTCACACTCCGTCTCGCCTGACCCTTCGACAGTGGGTTGACCCTTGGGTTCGCGCTCTGCCTCGTTCAACCCTTTGGCAGCGGGCTAAGCCTTGGGTTCGTGCTCCACCTCACCCGACCCTTCGGCAGCAGGCTGACCCTTGGGTTCGTGCTCCGTCTCATCTGACAGTGACCCACAACCTTACACCCACCGAGGGCTCGAGGGCTCCTGTTGGGTTTATAAACCAGGGGTTCCTAGTGGACCTGCTTCCCTACAAAACTTGTCTCGATAGGCGACACAATGACAACACGCGCCTAGGCTAGCCTAGATACATAATGACAGGCTAGGTCAACAATCCAGTTCCTAATCGGAGGGCCTAGCCAAGGTGGAACCACGGTCCGACTCTGACCTCTTTCTTCGACCGAGGAAACGCCGGACCTCTGCTCGCTACACTTTCCCGATCGACATGGTCGGAGTCGACTGGGAACGATTGACTAGGGATGCTAGCATGGTGAGGGCTCTGGGACTAGGTAGGAGCGGATAAGGTAAGGCGCTCAAGTCAACCACAATACCGAGGACCATACCCTAACATGCCTTATGCACCTGTAGGATGGTGCCACCAGGCCATGCCAGACGGGCACTATGCAACCTTATAGACGTGTTAGAGCACAAACAGTATTGTAGGTACCGACATTTGCCGTACTAGGCGAGCATGGTAGAGCCTGCCAGATGCGTCTAGACATAAATAGTATTGTGGGTGCCGACGTTTACCATACCAGGCGAACATGGTAGAGCCTGCCGGATGTGTCTAGACATAAACAATATTATGGGCGTCGATGACCGTCTCATACCCGACAGCATGGGCAACAAGACTAGGTAGTACACATACACATTCCCTCTCTCTTTGACTTGTAAGGCCATCCCCTTCAACTATAAAAGGGGATGAGCTCTCTCCTAAAAGTTGACTGGCTCTCGAAAGAAAAAAGAGGCTAGACAACTTGAGGACTCGACGACTATGGTAGAACCTTCTAAGTTATAGGATCCACATGCACTTGTCGCTATCCAACGACCATTGACAACTATGCATGTGTTCCTGGTAACTTAAAAAGTATATCGGGTGTCCTCGGGGAACCCCGAAGCATCCATGATTTTCGAGCAGGATCACATTACAGAGTCATTGTAGTATTACAACATTTATTCAAATATATACATCAGAGTAAATTAGTGGAAGTCTTACGATAACATAGTTTACAAACCAGTTATTTCAAACCTTATAAACTAAGTTCGAAAATTATTACAAACCATAGTAGTAGTGGAGTGACATAATTAACATAAACATAACACACAAAATAAGCATCCTGCCCAAGGATCACACATTTACTTATCATCATCGACCTGAATAACGGTCATGCAGCAAGGTCCAAAATAGACCTGCTCATGAGGCTTACCTGCAACAAGGGTCAACGAACCCTGAGTACAAAAGTACTCAACAAGACTTAATCAAAATAAAAACTGAGATGACTCAGGAATGCAGGCTCAGGGATTTAAGGTATGGCTTTAGCAATAATCAAAGTTCTTTTGCGTAAAAGCTCTTTACCAAAATTCTTTACTTTAACATGTAAAACTTTATAAGTACCACATATGAATCTACCATGATCTGTAATGAGATCATGAACTTCAAATCAATCTCTTTCACAAACCTTCCTCAAGTTCCAGTTATTAACTATGATGATGAACAGAGAGTTGAGTCTCCATAACCGAGGAGCAACAACAATTCGAACCGATTATTAACCCAGCTAGGGATTCCAGACCACACGACATATGCAGGTCCCCAACTTATATATATCAACCTACCCTCGGATCTTCTAAAACAAGAACGGGTCCGCGCCACCCGAGAATACAGTACTCTACCAATCTGGCCCATTGCCACATGGGTACATGCTATTCCTGCCATCTCTCCACTCCCAGTGTGTGATTAGCTATTCTTGTAATAGAATAGCCAAGTTAAGGCTTACCGGAGTATGTGGTTAGTACTACAAAGTCTCATCTCACACAGTTCAATAACGAACGGACATTAATCGACACAGGCGGAAAGAAGCCGCTCACAAGACCTTCATGTCTTGTGGCTCTCACACATCGAGTCCACCTGGTCTAGATTTATTACTTCACATTCTCATATCTCATGATAATATAAGTAACCAAAGATCCATTTAAAATTCTTAGGTGATAGGTAATCATCCGATTAAGCATGACTAAGCATAACTAGCCATTTACGAATTAAAACTTATAACAAGGTAGATATGAAAAAAAAAAGGTTGGTAATGCACCAATTAGGTTTCCACTTGACTCCTAATCACTTAATGCAGTATATAAAAGCAAAAGCGATAAAATTTGTAAAACACAAGGTAGGGTTAAATGCATCCGGGGCTTGCCTTCGTTGATGGAAAAGTTAGGTTCCTGCGATGTTCCACAAGTATCCGATCTGACCTCAATAGACGGATTAACCTCCTCTGCAGCTTGATTAACTACCACATGTTCACCTTCATTCACTACACGTAGTAACAATGCTATGTTTAACATGATGCGGGATACGAAACATGATGCTCGATGATGGATGCAAAAATTAACAATTCGAATACAACTTTCCTTCACGGTACAGTTGTAAGTCAAGCTAACTAAACCCATCTCATAACACATACATCAATTGCCAAGGATCACTACCAACTAATGACCCAAGGTCATCACTCAATCCAAAATTCCAAACAAAACCTAAATCATTAAAGATTACTATTTACTTTTATGAATTAATTATTTAATTCCAAATTATGAAATAAATCAACTTATTTCAATTGAGCTCAAAATTTTGGTAAAAATTCATCACATGATAAGTAAGTGGCAAAACAAATTTCATAATTTTTGGATAATTAATTGAGCCTAGAAAAATTATGGAAATCCATTTATTAATTAATTGAGCAATTTTCATCACATTCAAAAAGTACTATAAATCAATATTTCATATTTTTCCTAAATAATATTCATCACAGGGAGGTCACACAAAAATTTTCATAATTTTTGGAGCTCTAAATAAATCTACACAAAAATAACAAAAACAGACACTATTCATTCAATTCTGAAAATAGAAAAATCCAATTTGAATGTTGTGTCACTGACATCGGGTCCCACCTGTCATCCCTAACCTCACGCGTTTGACCACGCCGGCGATGGCGCTGACCGACGTAAACTCACCGATAATGAGTCCAATGGCGACGGCCAAGGTACCAAAACGATCACCATGACTAGGCGCATCGATTGACGTCTCTATTTGTACTGATTACGGCCCTATACTAGCTCAACGTCGGCCATAGCGGACACGCGTCTCGGCGACACTACATCGGCAAAACAAGGCCAGTAGTAGTCAAACTAAGTGCTTAGAAAGGATCAGCATCTCACCCTGAACGTGTTGAAGCAAAGAACGAGGCCGGAGAAGCTATGGTGACGTGGGTCGACGATGACAGCGGTCACGGCGGAGCAGACTTCGTCGACAACGGTGTTCTGGCGATTGTAGTGGGCAAAGCGACCAAGCAAGAATGGATTAAGCACCACAGCATCGAGACAAAGCTGTAGGGACAACAAGCAAGGGCAATGGCTCACCGGATGACGCTGGCCGCGGTGAAACGGAATCTCGGGTGAGGTTGCCGGCCGCGAGGAAGAAGGGTTGCTAGCTGTGGTTCCCGACAGAATCAGATGACCCAAACTAGCTGGATGGATGCGCAAGGAGGAGACGGAGCTAGGACACTGCTTTGTCGAGGCTGGTTTGTGCTGAGGAGGCGAGGTGAGCTCGACGGAGCTAAGACGGTGGCGTCGGGAAATAGAGGAGAGAAAGGAAAGCCGACGACGGCGTCGAAACTTTATAGCGCGGCCAAGAGAGCGAGGGAACGACACGCAGTGACCATCTCGTGCTAGCACAAAGCCGAGGGCAGCCATGGGTGCGTCTGGAAGACCGGAGAAAGGACGCCGGCGGTGGGGCGGTGGTCGTGGTACTGTTCACCAGAATTACAGAATTGCCATCGTTTTCAAATTCAAATTACTCCCAAATTTGTATAACAACTCAAAAATCTCCAAAAATAAAAGTTGCTCAAAATCCAAAGTTCTACAACTTTGCTTTTATAACTACCCCAAAATTCGGTCAACATTTTGAAATGACATTTTGAAATCAAATAGGGGACATTTAACGAATTATGCCTTTTCAAATTACTTTAAAATTTTCATAACAACTTTGAAAACTCTAAAAACAAACTTTGCATAACTTGACAAGATCTATACTTTTGCTTTAAGGCTCAACCCCAAACTATGCTTAGATTTTGAAATAAGTTTTCAGGGTATAATTTAAATACTGAAAATCAGGGTTTTCTTGAAAATTCAAATTCAAACCAAACATTGAACTTGATCCAAACATTACAATTCAACACATACCACATAAAGGTAAACTTGTTTTATTGTATGCATTTCAAAATTTTCACTAAATGTCAAATGCTTTGTAATGCACATGATGACATGGCAAGTTTTAGTATTTAAACACCCGAGGTGTTACAACGACCTGAGGACTCGAACAGCTCAATGGCCCTAGAACTCAATGACTACACAGAGCATACGCTCCAATACTTAGCGCACGTTAGAGCACCCATCACTCTTGGTCATTCGGTTCAGAGTCCGACCGGGCCTTTAACACCCCCTTCTCATTCCTACTCGTTTGTAACCCCACAGCAAACTTCGAGCACCTGGGTTTAGTAATAAAGTCACCAGTCGACTGAAACTAGACGTGGGGCACGTTGCCTAAACCAGTATAAAACATGTGTCATCACGTGTTATGCCACATCCGATCACAACGCACGGTAAAACAACAAATATTTACTTGTTGGTCACTTTTCGCACCGACAATGTGGATCGAGAAGATGTGAGGGTGAAGGTGAACAAAATAGTTTTCCTCTTTCTCATATAACTTAACCGAGGGACTAGTAATGTTGACAATGCCACAACGGACGCCTAAGATATCTCCATGGATACGTCTCTCAAGCCAAAAGAAGACCCCTAAAATGCCTAATGTGCTATATTCAACCTTGCACATTTAAAACGAATCGAGCAGGAGAGCTGTCGATTATATATTAGTAAATAAGAAGATCTAGACTGGATTTACAATAGAAAATAGTACACTACGACTAAGAAAACTCAACCAACAACATGCCGCTGACAAACATATAACAACAAAGACAACTAAAAAACATCAACCCTACATCCCAATAAGATGCAAGGTGACCTCTACCATAAGATCCTATAAGGTAAAACCTTTTAATTTCATCATAAGTTTGAGGAGGTCCAGTGGCAACAAATCCTTCATGCAACCGACAATGTCTTGTATTGCATCATCATCGAGCTTCCTGTCCTTCCCAATGACCTTTCACATTTGCACTCATTGCTTATAAATTTATAGTGAAGCTTGATTAATTTACCTCTATACATAGGCTCTGTTCGTTTAAACTTATCAGCCAGAATTAGTCCTACTTTTTTAGCTATGGAACAATATTTTTCTCTTACAACGAATCAGTCGTATAAATCAGCCGCAGCAGTAATAAATCCTACCGAACAGGACCATAGCCAACTAGAAACGAAAGACGAGACAACAACTACGTGCATTGGAACTTGCTAAAAAACTACATTTTTCTATTGAACTTTTTTTTAATCACACTCATCACAACATAAAATATTGAAATGTCATGAAGAAATTTAGCATTACCTTTCCATCAATCCGCAAAGGAATATTCGCTTCCATCTCTCACGTCCAAAGACTGACCTCATGGCCCCACAAAACCAGAACATTTCCCACGCGAAACTCAGCCCAAAACCAAAAGCGCGGCAAAACGAAGCAAGCAACACACTAGGCACCCCATGAGGAAAAGAAAAGAAAAGAAAAGAAAATCCCCAATCCCGAACCCCTCGCCCGCCATGCACCGATCCATGGATGCGGAGATGGAGGACGTAGGCGCCCAGGCCAAGATCGAGTGGGACGGCGGCGGCGGTGGGGCCGACGCGGTGCTAGGCCTTACCGGCGGCAGCGCCCCGGTGTTGCTGTGCTACCACCAGGCATTCGATGCCCATGATGACCTCGTCCTCCTCGAGGCCGCCGATGACCTGCTCCCTGACCTCCTGCAAGGCCGGTAAGCGCCCTCCGTCCAACCAAGCGAAATACGATGCTTTCCCCCAATTAGACCAAGAACCAGCAGCGCCGTTATTAGTATGCCACTATTATTTATGAGATATACGGCTGATCTCGCATAATCTCATTTTCTATACTTGGTTCATAGACCAGAAATTTACCCGATTTCACTATTCAGCATGTGTGCTAACTAGTTTGCGCGAAATATTCTTAGCCGTCATCAAATTGGTCCACCATGACTATATTTCTGTTAATAGTTTCTGAAAAACATAGGCTGTTAGTCCATAGATATGTGCACGGTGCACCTCTGTTGCTTATTTGCGAGGAAGTCTAAGCTTAAGCATACTTACTCGTGAGTTTATCTTCATGTAGTGTTTAGTTCAGTCCATTTCTATCCGTTCTTCTTCCATTTTGGACTGGAACGCAGTTTAACTTTGCTGATTTCTCCTACGCAAAGCTGAACCGGATAAACGGCTGGCATCTCTGCCACAGATATCAAGTGAACATACTAAGGTTGTTTGCAGCGCTAATTCATGTTGCGTTGGAGAAGTATAATAAACGCTTTAAATGTTCCATTATGCAGTGCATTGTTTCAATGTTTTCATCTCTAGAATTTTTGACATTTCTCTCGATCTAGGGTGACTATACGGGGGCGTCCTAAAAAAGAAGATGTCCTTTGCACACCTTCTGCAACGTACTCCATGAAGTTTGTTGGCACATCTAATTCTATGTTTCTGATACCACCTGGGGAGCCGTCTACTAAATGCTCAAGACCTGACAGCACAAATGGCGATGCTAATGCGGTGGCTGCTACCATCAAATTAGCACCAGGGAGCATTGAATTGGTCAGAACTGCTCCGTGACTAGATAAATTGAGGAGCCTTCTCCGCGAGAGGCCCTACATACTTGATGAGGTTCTTGGCAATGACTTCCAACATATGAAGGGGCTTTACACTTGGCAAGACCTCTGCAAACTTATCTAGGCCAGTGATGGAGAGCTGTTAGATGGGTTGAATACCCTCTCAGCTGTTGAGATTGATGGATTCTAGAGGACAGTTGATGCCAATTCTATGAACACGATTCTTGACATGATCCTGCACAACTCTGTGTTGCACAATTGGCCATTAAATGCAATGCCAGAAAATGATGTGCTCTCTATCATGGAATCTGATGGTTTTACCCATAAGATTGTAACCCACTGCCTCAACAGATTTAGCACAAAGGTAGAGCAGGAAGCCAGGAGTTTTTGGAACCTTGATGAGAAGCGTGTATGCTTACAGTTTGCTCAAAGAGTGCTTGGTGCAGGAAAGATGAAGCTCGCTAACTTTATGGACAAATGGGAGAGAAGCATTCCTTCAGGAACACGTGCGGATCTTCAGATGCTGGAAGGGGAAGTGTTGTGTGAAAAGCTTGGAGCTAAGACCTGGGTGCATGCTTTTAGTGTTGCCGATTTGCCACTGACGCCTGCTGACAGGTTTGCAGCACTTTTCTGTGAGCGGCCTAAGTGGGAATGGAAAGATCTGCATCCCTATATCAGGTGTGATTTGCATTAATTTTCTTTGGTTGAGTTCTTTTTGTGTGTGTGTGTGTGAATTCGGCATGTGACTATATATCTTTCCCTTATGTTCAGGGATTTGCGCTTATCAGGTGTCTCATCAGAAGGATTGCTTCTAAAGTATACCAGAAGAACCCAACCAAGCGCTGAAGCTGAACCTATTTTTACTGCAAGATAATCGATCTAGCCATCTACAGCCATGATTTGATTCAAACAAGGCCCTGTTGGTGCTACTTAATTTGAAATATCACACTGGCAGTGTAGTGCAAGGCATTCTGGCTATTGCCAACGGAACCCAAATTATCGTTGCATACAGATCCGATGATCCTAGTTGTAGACCTTTAGTAAGAGTGATTTTCCTCACCTAAACTAGATACTATCAGTGATGGGATATCTGAAGAACCTGTCATCTGCAAAACTTTGCGCCTTTGTTGTAACCTTTGATAAACATAGCTATCCAAAAGCTGAAATGCATACGAGTACAATTGTGCATGCTTGAAATTGAAACGACTTCAGATATCTTTTTTCGCCCTCTTAATATGAAACTACAGGAGATTCAGGATGTGTGTTGTATATTTGGTAAGAGGCAACTAAGGGGGGCCTATCTGGATATGCACTAGGGGTGAAAAATTACTTATATGCCATAAAAACTATACATATCCCTTATATTGCATCAAAACTTACATCCTTCCTTTCACTGCTGACTGATGTCAATTTACATTGCTGTTAAGTGAAAGTGGAAAAGAAAGTTACATATGGAAGCATTTTTTTCTAGTCCTTCAATCCTTCCATGTCATTGCCCTCAAGAACAATTATGGATATGTTGGTGTTCCTCATTTTTATTTGCACAACATTCAATAATAGTAACAATATAAAATTGATATCAATGACATATATAGGATGAAAAAGCGTAACTAAATGGCATTTGAGGGAAGCTATAATTTCTAATGATATATGAAGAGTGCAAAGGTTCAAGTGAATGGCAATAAAGGGAAGTTGTAATTTCCAATAGCATACAAGGGATGTGTATAGTTTTGAATGGTATAGAAGGAAATTTATATAACTAGATACCTCGCTCAGCCCACCTAAAACCCATGGCCTATAGCACCGACGTCGTCCACCACATGTAGATACCTCACCCACCCCACTTACAACCCAAGGCCAATGGCTATGATGTCGTCCACCACATGGTCCACTCTAACTGGTGCACAGGAATAGAAGGTTTGTCCTGTTCTTACTTCCTATCATGTTTGTTGGTTTGTTCAAATTTTTGGCCATTCTTATTTCCCTAGAGCTGTCCTTGCAAACATTAGTTCTATCGCGTTAAGCATAAACAAGAGCCTCCCATTTTTAATTTATTGTTTTGACATACACGACAATTGAGTAACACAATGTTTTTTTAAAATGAAGCAACTTCAAGTGAAATTTTATGTGCCCAACCTTAAGTGTCTTTCCACATCCAAATCACAAAGCATCTCGATAGAAAAACCAAATGCATACTTTCCTGACTTATTGGTATCACACTGTCTCCTCCAATGCCGATGAGGGCCACCCTACTCCGGTACTCCCTCCCTCGCTATTTTTCCCTCATTTCCTCCTCCCGTGATTGGATCTATGTTTTTATGGCTCCACCGCCGCTCCTCTTGATCTGGTGGTGCCATCGCTTCTACATCCACCGTCACCACTAACCACTCTAGATCTGACACCCCCGCTACTAACCCTTCCTAATCATCCTCCACCACCCCCAGTAGGCCTTGCCACCGCCCTTCCACCTTACACACACTTCTGGCACTATCAGTATAGTGCCAACCCTGGACATCCCTGTTTAAATCTTGCAACCACGGATTCTCCTCTAACCCTATAGCTCAAAACCCTAACCCTAGCATGGATCGATGGGTAGTGGAGTCGAAGGAGGTTGCTAGAGGTGGTAACTCCGTGGAGAAGGATGATATCATCGGAGACGAGGTGCTCGCTAGTCTGAGTTTTAATTCCTCTCCCCTTTGTTTTTGGGTGTTTTTGCTCCAACATAGACTCGCCATCTAAATCAAGAGGGCTCTCAATATAGGCTAAATCGAGAGCCTTTTATGCATTTTTTGTGGTTGTTTGGATCACACGAATTGCAAAATATATTTCCTAGACCAAGTTTTGTGAGGATTTTTAGGGAAATGGGATTTAGATTGTTAGTTTGTTAGATATGTGGTTATAGGTCATGTTGGCAACAATGAGTCTTTGTGAGTCAAAAGTGAATCTAATGAATCGAGTTATCATTAGAACAGACTAGCGGATAATCTTACCGGTAGTCGACCCTCTAATTATGGGACAAAAGGGAGAGGCATAAGCAAAGCAAATAGGAAAAATATAGGTCGTAGTTGTTTTCTG
Organism: Miscanthus floridulus; assembly: GCF_019320115.1. Taxonomy (NCBI): domain Eukaryota; kingdom Viridiplantae; phylum Streptophyta; class Magnoliopsida; order Poales; family Poaceae; genus Miscanthus; species Miscanthus floridulus. The sequence continues at coordinate 11,758 of NW_027098232.1, forward strand.
GTATTTCTTATAGTTTTAAAGAAAAATAAAGTTATGGTATTCTATTTTTTATCATCTAGCCAACACAAGAATTTAGACACTAAATTTTTGTTTAACTCATGTTTTTGACATAGTTCCATACTTCAAAATATAAAGAAAAAAAACCATCTAAATGACCTTACTGTATCTCTATCTTTAGATTCAATATTTATTTGAATACCAAATTTAAGAAATCCATAAATTTCTAAGTTCTGCCAAAATATATATGATTGTGATAATACCCATCAATCAAGATAAACAAAATATGTTCAATCAAAACAAGGCCCATTCATCACAATTTGGTTTGCGTCCCAAAGAACTAGCCCGCGGGCTGCGTGTTGCGAGTTCCCACTCCCCATGAGATCCGTCGTTGGCCATTGAAAGGTCCTAATGGCTAGAGGGGGGGTGAATAGCCTAATAAAAATTTCTACAACAACACTTAACCAAATGGTTAGACAATTATGAGGCGAAGCGAGTGTTGCACTAGCCTACTTAAAATGCAAGCCACCTACCACAATTCTAGTTTAGATAGTGTCTATTCACACAATAGCAAAGACACTATCCTATGTTAGTGTGCTCTCAAAGACTAACTAAAGAGCCACACCAACCAAGCAAGCAAGCTCTCACAACTAGCTACACTAAAGAGCTTGTCAACTAGTTTGCGGTAAAGTAAAGAGAGTGGTTAGGATAGTTATACCGCCGTGTAGATGAAGAACCAATCAATCACAAAGATGAATAATAATGAAGACCAATCACCTCGGAATCAATGATGAAGACAATGATTTTTTTATCGAGGTTCACTTGCTTGCCGGCAAGCTAGTCCTCGTTGTGGCGATTCACTCACTTGGAGGTTCACGCGCTAATTGGCTTCACACGCCAAACCCTCAATAGGGTGCCGCACAACCAACACAAAATGAGGATCACACAAGCCACGAGCAATTCACTAAAGTACCTTTTGGCTCTCCGCCGGGGACAAGGTCAAGAACCCCTCACAATCACCACGATCGGAGCCGGAGACAATCACCTCCTCCGCTCGACGATCCTCGCTGCTCCAAGCCGTCTAGGTGGCGGCAACCACCAAGAGTAACAAGCGAAATCCACAGCGAAACACGATCACTAAGTGCCTCTAGATGCAATCACTCAAGCAATGCACTTGGATCACTCCCAATCTCACTATGATGATGAATCAATGATGTAGATGAGTGGGAGTCCTTTGGCTAGGCTCACAAGGTTGCTATGTCAATGAAAATGTGCAAGAGTTTTCCCTTGAGCCGGCCATGGGGCTATAAATAGAGCCCCCAACAAATAGAGCCGTTATACCCCTTCATTGGGCAAAACACGCTCTGACCGGACGCTCCGGTCAAACTGACCGGACGCTGGCCCTTAGCGTCCGGTCGCCCGATGGACGCCACGTGTCATCCCCTTCAAACGCTGTTCGTCAGATTCCAACGGCTACGAAGCTGACCGGATGCTCCGGTAAAACTGACCGGACGCTGAAGCCCCAGCGTCCGGTCGTTTCCAGTAAGCTCCCTGAGGCATGTTTTTCTGACCGGACGCGTCCGGTCCACCTTGACCGGACGCAGCCAGCGTCCGGTGCTCAACCCTAGCCTACTGTGCCGTCTGACAGCTCGACCGGACGCAGCCTTTCAGCATTCGGTCGCTGAGTGACCCAGCGTTCGGTCAGTAGACCGACGCCAGCATCATTTCGACCAACTCCATTTCAACTCTAACTTCTTCACCCTTGCTCCAATGTGCCAACCACCAAGAATTTTGCATCCGGCGCAATAGAAAATAGACATTTCATTTTTCCAAAAGCGCCGAATCTGACCCAAACCCATCTCAACCCTACAAGCACCTTGTGCACATGTGTTAGCATATTTTCACAAATATTTTCAAGGGTGTTAGCACTCCACTAGATCCTAAATGCATATGCAATGAGTTAGAGCATCTAGTGGCACTTTGATAACCGCATTCCGATACGAGTTTCACCCCTCTTAATAGTACGGCTATCAAACCTAAATGTGATCACACTCTCTAAGTGTCTTGATCACCAAAACAAAATAGCTCCTATGGTTTATACCTTTGCCTTGAGCTTTTTGTTTTTCTCTTTCTTCTCTTCAAGTTTAAGCCCTTGATCATCTCCATGCTATCACTATTGTCATGTTATGATCTTCATTTGCTTCTCTACTTGAAGTGTGCTACCTATCTCATGATCACTTGATGAACTAGGTTAGCACTTAGGGTTTCATCAATTCACCAAAACCAAACTAGAGCTTTCAATCTCCCCCTTTTTGGTAATTGATGACAACCCTTATACAAAGATATAAATTGAAATTCAATTGAATTCATGTTGCTTGCCCAAGCATATTTACCATGTGTAAAAGGATATGGACAAGTTTCATGAACCCTAAGTGGTAGCAATTGCTCCCCCTATATATGTGCTAAGAGTTTGGATTGAAGCGTGCACATATGCTTAGATAGGAAATGTAGGAGTCAATGTCTACCATATGATGCTAAGGTATAAAAGATGGACCTTTGAAGCGTGATACCAATTAGAGTGCACCAATATACCATCCTTAACATCATGGTTAGCTCAATACCACTTAGAAATATTTGGAAGTGAAATTACTAGATATCCTATACATGCTAGTTTGCATTTGATCATTCAAATCTACAACTAGCATACATCACACAAGCATGGATATTATAAATATGGAACTTATGCCATGCAAGCAAACATATGAAATGCATGTTTAAATGCACCATACAAGTTCATGAGCTTGCTCCCCCTACTTGTGTGCTCAAAATTTTAGTTGATCCCTTTCCTTTGTTTCTCTCCACCTTATCCCCTTTATCTTTGTTTCTCTCCCCCTTTGTCATCAATGACCACAAAGGTTCTAAATAGAATTACTTGTAGGGTCGAGATTATCAATGTCAATCAATGGGGTGAGGGTCATTTTCCCAAATTTGGTTCAATTCTAGATTATTTCCCAAAGATATTTAACTCGGTTTGATCCAAGGACAAGCTTCTTCACACCTCCAAATAAGGGTTATCTTGTACCATGTTGAGTTAAACACTTATAGTTCATTTTCTAGATTAAACACTAGGTTTACAAGCCCATAAACATATCATATGCCATCACTAGATCAAGTCAAGCATAGAAGCAATAGTGATACCATATAGACATCAAAATCATTTGATTTTCATGAATGAGCCTAACAAGATAGAACCATTTGCAAGATCCTAATGAGATTGAAAATATGACTAGATGCACTAAACATGTCCTTAGCAAGGATGTATATCATGCCAATCAACTTTTACCTTAGATTGCTCGAAGGAGAGGCATGTCATATGAGTGGGGGTGCATCAACACATATTTGAGAAATCCAATATGTTCAACTCATTCCTTAGCTTGCAAAATCTTTTCTCATCCAATGGCTTGGTGAATATATCGGCAAGTTGATCTTCGGTGCCTACACTCTCAATGCAAATGTCCCCTTTTTGTTGGTGATCTCTTATGAAATGATGGCGGACATCAATGTGCTTTGTTCTTGCATGTTGCACCGGATTGTTGGTTAGCTTGATTGCACTCTCATTGTCACATAGCAATGGCACTTTCTTGAACTTGATTCCAAAATCACTCAAAGTGGCCTTCATCCAAAGTATTTGTGCACAACAACTACCGGCGGATATGTATTCGGCTTCGGCGGTTGATAATGCAATACTATTTTGCTTCTTTGATGACCATGAAACAAGTGATCTTCCCAACAATTGACATGTGCCCGATGTGCTCTTCCTTTCAACCTTGCATCCCGCATAATCCGAGTCAGAGTAACCAACTAGCTCAAACTTTGCTCCTTTGGGATACCACAAACCAACATTTTGTGTATGCTTCAAGTACCTCAATATCCTCTTTGTAGCCTTCAAATGACTTTCTCTTGGTGAGGCTTGAAATCTTACACACATGCATACACTAAACATGACATCCGGCCTTGATGCGGTCACATAGAGTAGGCTTCTAATCATAGACCGATACAACTTTTGATCCACCATGTTTCCACTTGCATCACTATCCAAGTTGCCATTGGTTCCCATTGGTGTGCTAATGACTTTGATATCAATCATTCCAAACTTCTTGATCATGTCCTTGATGTACTTGCCTTGACTCACAAATGTACCATTCTTCAATTGCTTGATTTGAAGACCAAGGAAGTAACTCAACTCTCCAATCATGGACATCTCAAACTCATTAGCCACCATCTTTCCAAACTCATCACAAAATTCTTGATTGGTTGATCCAAATATGATATCATCAACATATATTTGCAACACAAATAGATCTTTTCCAATCTTCTTGATGAAAAGAGTGGTGTCAACCTTGCCCATAGTGAACCCTTTAGAGAGTAGGAAGTCCCTCAATCTCTCATACCATGCTCTAGGTGCTTGCTTCAAGCCATACAATGCTTTCTTCAACTTGTACACATGGTTGGGCATCTTATCATCTTCAAAACCGGGAGGTTGCTCAACATATACTTCTTCATTGATGTAGCCATTGAGAAATGCACTCTTGACATCCATTTGATAGAGCTTGATGTTGTGAGCACAAGCATAGGCTAGCAAGATTCTAATTGCTTCCAATCTAGCAACCGGGGCATAGGTTTCTCCAAAGTCAAGACCTTCAACTTGTGTATAGTCTTGTGCTACCAATCTTGCTTTATTCCTTACAACTATCCCATCTTGATCTTGCTTGTTTCTAAAGACCCATTTGGTTCCAATCACATTGTGTCCCTTTGGTCTTTCTACCAATTCTCATACTTGATTTCTTGTGAAGTTATTCAATTCTTCATGCATAGCATTCACCCAATCAACATCCTTCAAAGCTTCATCTATCTTCTTTGGTTCAATGGATGACACAAAAGAGAAGTGTTCACAAAATGATGCTAATCTTGATCTTGTTTGTACACCTCTTGAGATATCACCAATGATTGTATCCAAAGGATGATCTCTTGCAATACTTGTTGGTTGAAGCAATGGAACTTGATTGCTTGCACTTGCTAGATCATTGGGTTGAGATGATGTACTAGCCACTTGATCTTGATCAATATCATGAGAGTTACTTGCACTAGCTTGATTTATATCATCTTGCACATTAGAGTTGGAGAGCACTTGCACTTGATCATCTTCATCATCAATCACTTGCCTAGGCCTCAATTCACCAATATCCATGTTCTTCATGGCATTTGAAAGTTGAATGCCTCTAACATCTTCTAAGTTCTCATTCTCTTCTTGTGAACCCTTGGTTTCATCAAATTCAACATCATGAACTTCCTCAAGAGTACCACTATCCAAATTCCAAACTCTATATGCTTTGCTTGTGGTGGAATACCCAAGTAGGAATCCTTCATCACATTTCTTGTCAAACTTGCCCAATCTTGTGCCTTTCTTCAAGATATAGCATTTGCAACCAAAGACTCGAAAATATGCAATGTTGGGCTTTCTACCATTCAAGAGCTCATATGGTGTCTTTTCTTTCAATCGGTGACAATAGAGGCGATTGCTACAGTAGCAAGCCGTGTTGATAGCTTCGGCCCAAAAAGATTGACTCACATTGTACTCACTAAGCATAGACCTTGCCATATCAATGAGTGTTCTATTCTTTCTCTCAACAAGGCCATTTGATTGAGGTGTGTACTTGGCCGAGAATTGATGTCTAATTCCAAATTCATTACATAACTCATCAATTCTAGTGTTCTTAAACTCACTACCATTGTCACTTCTAACTCTCTTGATGATTGTTTCAAATTCATTGTGAATGCCTTTGACAAATGATTTGAATGTTGCAAATACATCACTTTTGTCCACTAGAAAGAATACCCATGTGTATCTAGTGTAATCATCCACTATCACAAATCCATATTTATTTCCACCGATACTAGTGTATTGTGTTGGCCCAAACAAATCCATGTGCAATAACTCAAATGCTTTACTAGTGCTCATCATGCTTTTCTTAGGATGGGTGTTTCCAACTTGTTTGCCGGCTTGACAAGAACTACAAAGCTTATCCTTTTTAAACACAACATCTTTCAAGCCTTTAACTAAGTCATGCTTAATCAATCTATTCAATTGTTTCATTCTAACATGACCAAGCCTTCTATGCCATAACCAACCCATGCTAGACTTAGTGAATAAGCATGTAGACAATCTAGCTTCACTAGCATTGAAATCAACCAAGTATAGATTCTCATATCTAAAGCCTTTGAAGATCAAGTTAGATCCATCTACACTTATGATTTCTACATCATCTACCCCAAATATGCATTTGAATCCAAGATCACACAATTGAGCCACGGATAGCAAATTGAAGTTCAAGCTCTCTACTAGCAACACATTGGATATGCTCAAGTCATTGGATATTGTAATCTTACCAAGCCCTTTGACCTTGCCTTTGCCATTGTCACTAAATGTGATACTATCATAGCCATCATTGCCATTGGTGTTGATTGAGTTGAACATTCTTGCATCACCGGTCATGTGTTGAGTGCACCCACTATCAAGAACCCAATGCCTTCCTCCGGCTTTGTAATTGACCTACAAAAGAAGATCAATTCCTTTTAGGTACCCAAACTTGTTTGGGTCCTTGAAGGTTAGTAACCAAGCTCTTTGGCACCCAAATGGCTTTCTTCTTTGAGCCTATCCATGGCTTGCCAATGAACTTAGCCTTCACACCGTTTGTACCCTTAACAAGCATATAGGAAGAATTAAGCTTAATGGAGGATACATTAGCATTTTTGCTTTTGTTGGTGCATTCATGCTCTCTATGACCAACTTGCTTGCAACTAGTGCAAAACTGACCATTGTTCTTCACAAAACTTGTCTTGTGAGGAGCAAAGGCCGCCTTGCCTTTCTTGGGGGTATAGCCCAATCCCTCTTTATAGAGAGAAGCTCTTTGGCTACCCAAGGCCATAAGCAAGCGGTCCTCACCACCATAAGCCTTAGCTAAGGTGTGAGTGAGCTTAGTTACCTCCTTCTTGAGGTTCTCATTCTCAACCACTAGTGAGGTATCACAAGTGTGACCATCACTACTAGATGAGGTAGAAGTGGAAGTGCTACAAGAAGGATTAGTTGGAGGAACAATGATAGGCATAGATAGTGATGTATCAATTAAATCACAAGTTAAACCTACATCACTAGTTTCAACATGCTTCTTTTTATCTTGTTCATTAAGCAAAGTGGAATGAGCTTTTTCAAGCTTTTTGTGAGCCTTGCCAAGCTTCTCATGGGCATCCTCTTGCCTCTCATGAGATGCACTAAGCTCATCAAATGCTTGCTTAAGGGCTTTTAGTTCCTTATGCAAGCTTTTGCATTCCTTTCTTGAGATGTCAAAGTGTTCTCTAGCATCTTCTAGCATGTCAATTAATTCATCTTTTGTAGGTTCATCATCATCATTATCACTATCACTATCATGTTCACTATCACCTCCATCATCACAAGTTTGTACCTTAGTGGCCTTAGCCATGAAGCATGATGGAGAGTCGAAGAGAGAAGGCTTCTCATTGATTGCTATACTTGCAAGAACCTTCTTTTTGGTGGTCTTGTGATCATCACTATCATCATCATCATCACTTGAGGAAGCATCACTATCCCAAGTGACCACAGATGATCCACCCTTCTTCTTCTTGAAGAATGTCTTGTCCTTCTTCTCCTTCTTTTCTTTCTTGTCCTTCTTCTTGTTCTTCTTGTCATCATCATTGTCGCTATTATATGGGCATTGAGCAACAAGATGATCTTTGCTTTCACACTTGAAGCATCTTCTTGACTCATCTTTGTTCTTGGATGAATACTTCTTTCTTCTTGCACGGTAGCCTTTCTTTACCATGAACTTGCCAAACCTCTTGACAAAGAGAGCCATCTTCTCATCATCACTATCATCCCATGAATCATCATCCTCACTTGATGTTTCTTGCTTTGCTTTGCCCTTGGATGATGTGGCCTTGAATGCCACGCTCTTCTTCTTGTCATCCTTCTTCTCATCTTTCTTCTCCCTCTTTTCTTCCTTCTCATCATCATCTCTATAAGCATCATCGGTCATGATATCTCCCAAGATTTGATTTGGTGTCATTGTGTTCAAACCACTCCTCACTAGCAAGGTGACCAACATTTTAAATCTCCCGGGCAAACATCTCAAGAACTTGTTTGAGAAGTCCTTGTCCTCTATGTTCTCACCAAGTGCTTTGAGATCATTTACAATCACCTCCATTCGGTGGAACATGTCCGGCACACTCTCATCCTCCTTCATCTTGAAGCTTGTAAACTTTTCTTTGAGGATGTATGCCTTTGCACCCTTCACGGCTTGAGTACCTTCAAATGATTCTTCCAACTTCTTCCAAGCCTCATGTGCCATCTCAATATTTTTGATTTGCTCAAATGTTCTTGCATCAATTGCATCATGAATGGCACTTAGAGCAATATCATTGTTTTGGAGAAGTACTTCTTCGGCGGCGGTGGGATTTTCCAGATTACCAATCTCAATTTTGGTTTCTACCACCTTCCATACCTTTCTATTGATTGACTTGATATGTGTGGCCATCTTTGATTTCCAATAAGAATAATTTAAGCCATCAAATTAGGGTGGCTTCTTGGTATTGTTGATTTGAGCCATTTTAACACCGAAGGTTGTTAAGCCTCAAATAACGGTGACCTCGGCTCTGATACCACTTAAAAGGTCCTAATGGCTAGAGGGGGGGTGAATAGCCTAATAAAAATTTCTACAACAACACTTAACCAAATGGTTAGACAATTATGAGGCGAAGCGAGTGTTGCACTAGCCTACTTAAAATGCAAGCAACCTACCACAATTCTAGTTTAGATAGTGTCTATTCACACAATAGCAAAGACACTATCCTATGTTAGTGTGCTCTCAAAGACTAACTAAAGAGCCACACCAACCAAGCAAGCAAGCTCTCACAACTAGCTACACTAAAGAGCTTGTCAACTAGTTTGCGGTAAAGTAAAGAGAGTGGTTAGGATAGTTATACCGCCGTGTAGATGAAGAACCAATCAATCACAAAGATGAATAATAATGAAGACCAATCACCTCGGAATCAATGATGAAGACAATGATTTTTTTATCGAGGTTCACTTGCTTGCCGGCAAGCTAGTCCTCGTTGTGGCGATTCACTCACTTGGAGGTTCACGCGCTAATTGGCTTCACACGCCAAACCCTCAATAGGGTGCCGCACAACCAACACAAAATGAGGATCACACAAGCCACGAGCAATTCACTAAAGTACCTTTTGGCTCTCCGCCGGGGACAAGGTCAAGAACCCCTCACAATCACCACGATCGGAGCCGGAGACAATCACCTCCTCCGCTCGACGATCCTCGCTGCTCCAAGCCGTCTAGGTGGCGGCAACCACCAAGAGTAACAAGCGAAATCCGCAGCGAAACACGATCACTAAGTGCCTCTAGATGCAATCATTCAAGCAATGCACTTGGATCACTCCCAATCTCACTATGATGATGAATCAATGATGTAGATGAGTGGGAGTCCTTTGGCTAGGCTCACAAGGTTGCTATGTCAATGAAAATGTGCAAGAGTTTTCCCTTGAGCCGGCCATGGGGCTATAAATAGAGCCCCCAACAAATAAAGCCGTTATACCCCTTCATTGGGCAAAACACGCTCTGACCGGACGCTCCGGTCAAACTGACCGGACGCTGGCCCTCAGCGTCCGGTCGCCCGATGGACGCCACGTGTCATCCCCTTCAAACGCTGTTCGTCAGATTCCAACGGCTATGAAGCTAACCGGACGCTCCGGTAAAACTGACCGGACGCTGAAGCCCCAGCGTCCGGTCGTTTCCAGTAAGCTCCCTAAGACATGTTTTTCCGACCGGACGCGTCCGGTCCACCTTGACCGGACGCAGCCAGCGTTCGGTGCTCAACCCTAGCCTACTGTGCCGTCTGACAGCTCGACCGGACGCAGCCTTTCAGTGTCCGGTCGCTGAGTGACCCAGCGTCCGGTCAGTAGACCGACGCCAGCATCATTTCGACCAACTCTATTTCAACTCTAACTTCTTCACCCTTGCTCAATGTGCCAACCACCAAGAATTTTGCATCCGGCGCAATAGAAAATAGACATTTCATTTTTCCAAAAGCACCGAATCCGACCCAAACCCATCTCAACCCTACAAGCACCTTGTGCACATGTGTTAGCATATTTTCACAAATATTTTCAAGGGTGTTAGCACTCCACTAGATCCTAAATGTATATGCAATGAGTTAGAGCATCTAGTGGCACTTTGATAACCGCATTCCGATACGAGTTTCACCCCTCTTAATAGTACGGCTATCAAACCTAAATGTGATCACACTCTCTAAGTGTCTTGATCACCAAAACAAAATAGCTCCTATGGTTTATACCTTTGCCTTGAGCTTTTTGTTTTTCTCTTTCTTCTCTTCAAGTTTAAGCCCTTGATCATCTCCATGCTATCACCATTGTCATGTTATGATCTTCATTTGCTTCTCTAC
>NW_027098233.1:0-60000 GCF_019320115.1 Miscanthus floridulus
CGAACGTGCCCTTAAGGAACTGAATCCTGAGAAATTAGAATCCTATATTTTTCTTGTGCTTCTCCTCCATTCTAAAGGGGACCTAAAATGTTCTACTTTTTTGGAAAATGAGATGTATCGTTATTTTAGGAAGTAGTAAAATCTAGCTACAACTGTACTGTATGTACATGAACCGAGTGCATGCATGCATCGCTGAATGATGCGCGCAACGTGCGTGTGGGCCAAATGGGTCGCGGTTGCTCGAAAAGGCCTGCGCTCACCACACCTTTCACAGTGTCGCGCACTCCCAAACGAAGCCACACGTCCATCCGGATCCGTCACCTTTTATTTATTTACCGACAACCTTGTTCGTTGAGGTGGACCGAGCCTGTCGCACAGGTAGTACGCCATTGCTAGCTGCACTGCTGCTTGCCCTGATTGCGTGCGTGACTCCATGGAAAGGACACGAGCCACGATCGATCAATCACTGCTGATGCTGATCGACCAGCTGTATTTGCGGCTTTGCGCTTCATCACACACGCACGCATGCCTGCCTCCCTTTTATGTAGTCCTCTCTCTGCAAAAAAGAAAAGAAAAAAAAAACTAATTATGGGAACCGTACCAATAAAACTAGCTCAAATTTGATAAAATTTGTAGTACATTTCACGAGTAGGTAGGACCGAGGATATTATATTGGATAGTAGTTTTCTGTTTGATACATGTTTTTTTTAAACATTTGTAATTTTCTTTGATGTTAAATACAGATAATACGGACAGCATTTCCGATAGTAATTACAAACTAATATAGTTTAGCCATTTATTTGTCGAATATCCGATCAATGGATATGATACGGACTGCTATTAGCTACCGACCAATCCAGCGTGTGTTGGCAGTATAATGCCCATCAGTGAGCGCATCACGTGCTGCACCTGCGTGACAGCGTGAGATCGATGAGATGATGGTGCGTCAAGTATCAACACGACGACGACATGGACGCTAATTAATGCGGTTGTTGTTGCGTTTGTTCACGTGTCATCTCTCATGGACGGACACCTAGCCACCGTCGTCGCTTGCCAGATTTACATGCATGTCCTCAGCTCGTGGTATGTATGCGTGCAGCTGGTTCGGTTTTTTTTCAGTCAACTGTCCACGACTCCACGTGCACAATTGTGTTTTCCTGGCGGTGGTTAGCAAGCCACATGTGCAACTGAAAGTTTAACAAGAGTGCCACATGTGCAGTCCCAGGGGACTTAGTGTTGATGTCATTTGCCATGCCAATGGTAGGACTTATTTTTCTTCACATTACTCAGATTCCATATTTTATTTGGACAGAATTTAAACTATGAATGAACTTCTCAGGCCACCCCCCCCCCCCCCCCCCCCCCCCCTTTTTTTTTGTGAAGACGAAGAATTTCTTAGAAACCGGACTCGGAGATCTCTAGCTCTGGATTAGGCCCGTTACTCGTTGGGCTCGGTGTAACGCGGCAAGAGCACCACTCGTTGGGCCAACCTGGACTCATCCTGCTGTTACGGGCCCAGCCCAGCTACTCCTGACTAGTGTAGATCCAGCCCACCAGGCGATCGCTGTGTGGTGCCCCGAGCAGCGTGGCGCGCACCGTGTCCCGAGGCAACAACGTTCACGTCGCCGCGCGGCCGCAGCCCTCAGGAGCAGCCGTTGGAGGCGACCCCACATGTCATCCGCAGAAAAATCCATCCCCCGAGGCATTTCCTCGTGTGTTTGTTTCGTGCGTGCTCTGCTCTGCCGCCTCCTCGCGTCGTCTCGGCTCCCCTCTGTCTTCCTCCTCCTCCCTGGCTTCCTCTCCGCCACCTCGAACACCCCAAAAATAATTTTAGCGGCATGCACGAGCGATTTTTTTTTTCCTCAACGAGACAGGGGGCGAAAGCAAACCCTAGCTGGCCGAATTCCGCCGCGCGCGGCAGGCATTGCCCTCCCTCCCGCGACTCGCGCGCGCCGGGAGCTAGGGCGGGCGGGCGGGGTGCGTGCGTGCGTGTCGCGCCCGATCGCCGGGCGGTCGTGTCGCGTCGTTAGCCGGCGGCGCTGGCGGGTGGGCGCTGGGTCGGCGGCGGCGGCGACAGCGGGCAGCACGGGGCCTCCCGATCATCGCTGGCGCCGCCGCTGCGGTCTGCAGGCTGGCTGGCCGCGGGCAAACGCGCCGTCGGCTGGTCCCGGGCGTCGCGGAGCAAGTGGACCCGGGGGCAGGCCGCCGGAGACGGCTTCGACGGCGACGGTGGACGGAATAAGCGCAAGGGGATGGCGCTGTTCCGAAGGCTCTTCTACCGGAAGCCGCCGGATCGGCTCCTCGAGATCGCCGACCGCGTCTACGGTACGGTAACCCCAAGCGCGCCTCCTCTTCGATTGGGGGAATTTAGGGGGATGTGTGCAATCGTGGTTCTATTGATTTTAGCACCGGAAATGCAGCTGCATTCTGTAATTTCGCTCAGTGCCGGAACAAATTTCTCTCAATGTTGTTTTCAGGCTTTCAGCTAACATGTCCTTCCTTGTGCATGCTGCATTTGCTTTCGGTGCCAGCATGATTTTGCAGACCCATTCTAGTTTCCTTAGAACTATGCTTCTCAAAAGGAAGGGTTTGCTCACTGTGTTCGACTGTTGCTGTAATTCTCCTTTGTTTATTACTGCACTTTGATAGCAACCTCGTTGGCTTGTGCAGGTAGGATAGATTCTGAAGTTCCTATGTTATGCAGAACATTTTGTGCTAAATAATGTTATATATTTATGGCTGATAAATGTAACCTCCATGTTTGAATATAGATCCCTCGTTGCCCTGCTGATGGGTTTTCTGTTGGTCAGTTGAGGAGCTGTGACATTTAGTCTATGCCTAATACGATAATGCTTGCTCATCAACAAGAACAATGTGATCATGTCTTAATCTGCTACTTCGCTATCAGAAAATTTTGAATGGGAAGTGCATTTTGGCCTTGCACCACCATGCTGCTAAAATGTTTGAAGACATGATCTAATTAAGTTCACATGAGTAGACATACTGATTGGAACTTTTGTGTTGCAGTTTTCAATTGTTTGCTGACGAGTTTTCGGTAGTGCAGCTAGGTGACTTCTTAGTAGGACTGACAGGATAATTCTCATGCCTTTATGCTTTGATTGAGTATGTCGGACCAAAGCTATCATGTATTGTTCTGCTACTTCCATAGTCCCGTATCAGAAAATTTTGAATGGGTGGCTTCTGGCCTTGCACCATACTGCTGTAATGTTTACAGACATTGTCAAATTAAGTCTGACATTAATGTGCAATGATTGGCCTGTTTGTGCTTGCAGTATTCGATTGTTGCTTCTCGACAGAAACCATGGACCAATACAGATACAAGAATTACCTGGACAGCATTATTTTGCAGCTTCGTGAACAGTTTGCAGATTCTTCATTGATGGTTCTCAACTTCAGAGATGAAGGAAAAAGTCTTATTTCAGGCATTTTCTCCAAGTACAATATTACAACCAAAGACTACCCTTGCAAGTATCTAGGATGCCCGTTACTTCCTTTGGATATCATTCTCCACTTCCTGAGGCTTAGTGAAAGGTGGCTTATGCTTGAAGGGCAGCAAAATATTCTGCTAATGCACTGTGAGAAAGATGGATGGCCAGTGTTGGCATTTATGCTTGCAGGTCTTCTTCTGTACAGGAAACAATATAATGGGGAGCAAAGAACTCTAGATATGGTGTACAAGCAAGCCCCTAAGGAGCTTCTTCAGATGCTAACCACATTGAATCCACAACCGTCTCATCTTCGATATCTTGGGTACATATGCAGAATGGATGATGACATAGGGTGGCCTACACAACCTATTCCTTTCACCTTGGATTGTGTAATTCTTAGAGAAATTCCAAATTTTGATGGAGTCGGTGGTTGTCGGCCAATTGTTCGAGTATATGGGCAGGATATTCCAACAACTGACAAAAGTCATGGTGTCGTTTCACCACCATCAAAGGCCAAAAAACATATTAGGCGTTACAGACAGGTACCATCAAGCATATTTTTTATCTAAATGGTTCTGCTATTTATTCAAGTTACTCGTTAACTATTTTTGCAGGCAGATAATGTGCCAGCGAAGTTAAATGTTGGATCCTGCGTCCAAGGTGATGTTGTCCTTGAATGTCTGCATGTGGATGATGGCCGAGGAAATGAAAGGTTAATGTTTAGGGTGATGTTCAATACCTTTTTCATCCAGTCTCACATTTTATTGTTGAACTTTGAGGACATCGATGTCCCTTGGGATGCAGATCACCAGTTCACAAAGAACTTCAAAGCAGAGGTAGGCCATGATTTTTCATGTATTCATGTGGCAATTCATCACCAACTATGTCAATGTTAATTGTGGGTGCATGCCTGAACCAGGTACTCTTTTCAGAGTTTGATGCTGAGTCTGATGCATCCACTGAAGTAGCACCTGATTATGATTATGATTATGATTATGATTACGATGATGATATGGATGTTGCCTCTGCTGACGAGTTCTTTGAAGCAGAAGAACTCTTCAGTAATGCTGATTCCCAAGAAGGAAATAAGGATGCTGATACTCTTTCTATAGCCTCAACAGATTATACTTCAACTCCAAGCGCCGAATGTTGGAAAAACTCACCATTTTCCAACTTTGAGCTGAATATTGGCATTGATGGATCGCGAGACAATAAAGCCGATGACTTGGGCTTGTCATTAGAAACAGTAAATGGTGGAAAGACATGCACATCCACTGAAGACAATACTATGCTCAACAATGAAACTGCAGTTGTTAAGTCAACTTTGGCAGCTACAATAGATGGAGACGCAGATAGCGGCATTTCAAGTTCTTCTACTTATAAAGAGGATGGTTTGTTTGAAAAGGGTAGTTCCAAGCAGGATATAAGGATGGGTTCCAATCAAGACTTGGGTCAGATTGATAATGTGTTGGTTAAGGAGGTGATTATATTAGAAACTAATAGTCCTAAGGACATACAGATGATCAAAGAGGTCATCATATCTGAAGTTACAACTCCCAAACAGGTAGTAGACGGGAATATGACAGAAACTGAATTAGATGAGACAGTCCACGATTCAGAAAGCATTGCATTGGCAGAAGCTGAGGATACAGAACAACTTAATATTTTTTGCAAACAGGATGAGGGACACAGTGTGCGAGATGAATATGCTGCTTATGACAATGGCATAGTGATTGAACAAGAAGAAAGCAGCAACGAAGAAAAACTTACCATCAGAGACACAAATTCAGAAGTGACTGAGCCCACAGATGAGAATAACAGGTTGGAGCTTCCATTATCAGGGATACCACATCTGCATTGTTCAAGCACTTCTCCGGGACTAAGTTCTGCCAAGGAAAATATTGATCAGCTTCATGCTTGCAGTAGTAATGGCACTGCAGAACAAAGGGCGGGAATTGACTCCAGGAGCCACTCTTCTAATATCTCTTGTGTGAACATTCTACCACAAGAATCTAGCTTGACAATAAACCATGCTTCAACTTCCATGAATGCAAATACAGATACAACCGATTCATCTCGATTGGTGCTAAAGAAAAAACCTTTTCAACCATTGTTGACATCTAGTCTTTTTGCTCCATCATCTCCCAGGCGCAATCTGCTTCGTGCTGCATCCACAGATTTGTCCTTTTTTTCTCCATCACAAACAGAATCTAAACAGAACTCTGTTACTTCTACAAGCGGAAGGGATGATCCATCTACATCTTCTGTGCTTCCACCATCTCAATGCTCCACAACCCTGGGATCATCATCCAAAATTTCTCTAGTACATCCTCCTCTGCGACCAATAAGAACGGTTTCATCTCTACCTTCATTATCATTTGATGCATACATAGAGATGTCGATGTATTCTTCAAGATCGCCCAAACACCAAGAGCATGCTAAACCTCCCTCAATACCACTACATCGATATCTTCACCCACCAATGACAGAGGAAAAGGATCTACATTCAGGTAGTCTAACTTTGCCTGCTTCTAACAAATATGCCCCTCAACCCCCATACCCACCTCCACTGCCACCTCAACATGATTCTTGCACCCAAAGTTGTTCGAGCACCCTAATATCTGAACATGAGCAAATAAGAGCTGATGGGTCTTGTTCCTTTAGTCCAGGTTGTAGACAAACTGTTCTCAACTTAAGCGATTCCTCGGTAACTTCACCCTCTAAAAGTAGTATAGCTGCAACAGAATATCCCTTAGGAGCCTCTGATTTCATAGATGAGAAAGTAACAAGTAGACCTAATATAGTAACTGGCATGGATTTCCCAATTACTAATGAAGATACAAATTCTCTGTTGCACATGTTGACTTGTTCTTCACCTCCCAAAACATTACAACATGGTGAACCACTACCGCCACCGCCACCTTTGCCTCCAGCACCACCACCATCACAATTACCACTGCCAACTATATGCAGTGACAGTGGATCAGTTCCACTGGTATACTCAAATCCATCTTCAGATTGTCCATATAAAGAACCAGCAATGCTACCAGAACACAAATCTGCTGTTCCATCTACTTCTCTAGAAGGACATGAAGCAAGTGAAGTTCGATTGCTTCAATCTGATATTACTGTTGAATTATCTTCATCAGAACATTCTGAGTATACAGTTCAGCATGTGTTTGGAAGCAGTGAAGATACAATTTCAAATATCTCATCCTCTATACCCGCAGCACCTCCATATCCAACGTTTCATATTGTAACAGATAATTCCTCAGGTTCAATATCTGCAGAGCAAGTAATTTGTGAGCAGCCTTTAGATCAAACGGCATTATCCATTCATTTGAGGCCATTCAAGATGGAGATATCACAAAATGAAACAATCAATGGAGTCTTGGCCTCTATAACTGATGATAAAGAACATGGAGGCATTACAATTCCACCATCGCCACAAAAGTTGCCTCAGCCTAGAGAACATATGAAACCTCCATCTCCACCACAACCACCACCTTGTCATGCAACACTTGTACCTTCTTTGTGCTTATCTTCAAATCCACCTTCTCCAAGAGAACGTTATGAAAATCCACCTTCTGCTTCACCTCCACCTTTTCCTAGAGAATCATTTGTTGCTCTACCTCCACCTCCAGCTCCACTCCCTAATCATCCATCTCTTCTTGGAAAACATATTAATCCATCTCCACCTCCACCTCCTCCACCTAGAGAAAATGAAGCACTTTGTCCTTTGGCTCTACTTTCACCTACAAGACATGTTATACCTCCACCACCAACTTTACTTCATATAGCAATCCAACCTACCTTTTCAGAGGACATTGTAATAGTTTCACCTTCACATTCAACAGGGGTAAATATAATTCCATTGCCACCACCACCTCCTAGAATGAATGAAATTTTGCCTCAACCTCTTGAGGGTGGACAATCGACATTGCCAGCTTCTCTTCTTGAAGTTACTAAAGAAATCCCACCTCCTCCTATCCTTCCCCCTGAAGGACAAAGGGGATCTCCATTGTCTACTCTTTGTGGAGGAATTGTGAATATTCCATTACCTCCACCTCCACTTCCTGGAGGACATGGAGAAGTTCCACTATCAACTCCTCTTAGAGGATCTGGGGCCATTCCACCTCCACCACCCTTTCCTAAAGGGCTAGGAGGAATTACATTGCCAATTGGATTTCACAGTGGAGATTTGTCATTCCTCCAACCTACCAGAGAATCTGAAAGTCCTTCATGCCTGCCACCTCCACCGCCACCGCCACCACTATCTTCCAATGGACACATAGGAGATCCTCCTCCTCCTCCACCACCACCACCACCACTTATGAGTGTATTTGTAGAGGCTCCGATCCCGCTGCCACCTCAAACAGTATGCGGAGGGGCTCCACCACCACCACCACCTCCTGGAGGACATGTAGGGCCTCCACCACCACCGCCACCTCCTGGAGGATATGCAGAAGCTCTAATGCCACCACCACCTCCCGGAGGATGTGTAGGGGCTCCACCACCACCACCACCTCCTGGAGGATATGCAGGAGCTCCATCGCCGCCGCCACCTCCTGGAGGATACATAGGAGCTCCACCACCATCGCCTCCATATGGAGGAATTGGAGTTCCTCCTCCTCCACCACCCTTTGGAGGAATAGGAGGAACTCCACCGCCTCCACCTCCAGCAGGGTTTCGAGGTGGAGCTCCAGCACCACCTCCTCCTCCTGGAGGTCATGGAGGTCCGCCACCTCCTCCTCCTAGAGGACATGGAGGAGTAGGTGGCCCCCCTCCCCCTCCTGGTGCACCTTCTCCTCCAATGCCTCCTGGAATGCCTGGTGGCCCCCCTCCTCCTCCAGGTGGAAGAGGGATGCCTACTCCACCCGGCGGAAGAGGACATGGCCTTGCTCGCTCATTAGGCCCGACATTACAAAGTGCAGTACGAAGGTCATCTCTAAAACCACTACATTGGGTCAAAGTAACAAGGGCAATGCAAGGAAGCTTGTGGGCAGAGCTACAAAAACAAGTGGACGCTAATAGGTACTATCAACTGTCAAATAGTTTCTCCACCTTTTAACTAGATTCATAATGGAAAAGGCTCTGATGATAAATGTCATCATGAACTTAATTCAATTCCCACATGTTTACTTAATTTGAATCTCATATTTTTTTACTGATTGTAGATTCTAGTGGCATTCAATGTATTTTCTCATCTTATTACTATTCTAACTGGTAATATGATCAATGCAGCCGTGCTGAATTCGATGTAAATGAACTGGAGTCTCTGTTTACTATTGCTCCAAAGACAAAAGCTGGCTCAAAATCAGAAGGCCGTGGAAAATCTCTTGGAACAAAATCTGATAAAGTTCAACTGGTAATTTACTAAGGACGATAGACAAGCCAATAGCCAATCTTGAGTTTCATGTACTTCCTTTTTTTGTTAACAGTTGCATGGAAGTATATTTCTTATAAGTTTGTTTCCTTTTTGGTTAATTACTTTTGTAGCCAACCAGCATTGCATGGTCTACGATACCGCATAATACATGTAAGGTTATGCTCAGATCCTAAACAGGCTAAACTAAGACCACCTTGCCAAGTTTCCCCAGTGACCTGAGTCATAGAAAAGTGTGCGAATATGCCAAAAAAAATTCTCGAATATGCAGGAGAGCTGCATATTATTGCATTAAGAAGAAGAGAATTTCAAGAGCCTTTTTCATGGCCTAAACTTGCTTTTTGTTCATTTGGTGTAAATAAGTCAATTTCAACAATATTGGAGTATCCATGCCAATTACGAGTTATGATTAGTGGATATCTTATTCTATTGCATCTTCTATTCCTATTTCCTAGTGTCTAAGATAGATATGCATGAAAAGTCCAATCCATGCTTCTTTTAGCGGCGACTGTGGATTCCATATTTATAGTCCATTTTAATACTTTAGCTCAAAATATACTCTTTTGGCACTAACATGCTGGCATTAAAGTTGTTTTTTTTTAAAAAAATGTTTCCTTGCAATAGAAATCCTTTACATGTGTTATTATTTTATTTAAAAGTCTGTTGGCGTCTTTGAAAAATCCACAGATCGATCTAAGACGGGCCAATAACACAGAGATCATGTTGACAAAAATCAAAATGCCGCTCCCTGATATGATGGTAAGTATATTTTGACCAGCAATGTGTCTATGCCGCTTTGCATTCTTGAATGACAAGGAATATGTCATAGTTGGAATGGAAAGCACATTGATTGTTTGCAACTTTTGAAGCATAAGTTAAATGATATCAATGCAGGGGCAATTCCATCAATTGCATGAGTTCCTTGTAAATAGTGTCGAAGCTTCCTGTGAACATTTATCATGGGCAATTATTTCCCTTTCATAGAAATGCATGAATCTTGATACTCATAGAAGATCCAATGTAGTTATCGTTAAACAGTTTTGTTGAAGTGAAAGCATTAATAAGTTTTTGGGGAAATTTTTGTTTGTCTCATTAATTTCTTCATTGATAAATGACAAGTGGCGCAGGTAGAAAAAACAAAATGACAGTATGTTTAGTGGAAAAAAGGGAGTTCCTACCTATACTTTTAGAATTGCTGTATTGGTTAGATGTGGATAAAATAACTGCATTTTTTTTCCACAATGGCAAAACCCAAATTTCATTGCTTCATGGCAACAAAATTACAAGCATTGTTAGATAAAATAACTGCATTGTGGCTGCATTTTTTTTTTCTGCCAGTCAGTCTGCATGTCTGCCTTGAATTTTTTAAGGTAATGTCTGCCTTGAATTGAAGATGCATTTTGTATATGGTAGAGTTTGCATATGGTTCGTCATCACACTTACTACTTTGACCAGATCTATCACAGTTATACACAATTTTACAGTCTAACAAAATTGTTGTAAAGTCATCAGCTTATTTAAGTCAGAATCACCTGTTTTTCATGAGTTTTACTTACTTCGTAATTAAAGCTGCTTCATTTATGACAATCTTCTCCCTAATTTTTTGTGGGAAATTTAGACAGAAATTAACCCCAAATTAGTGACTACTAGTCAAGTAAGTTTTGAAGTACATGCTTATATTTACTTTCTCTACTTATAACAGAGTGCTGCTCTAGCTTTGGATGATTCAGTTTTGGATGCTGATCAGATTGAAAATCTCATAAAATTTTGCCCTACAAAAGAGGAGATGGAACTTCTAAAGGTTGTTTTTGAATTAATATCTAAATTTTCCACATGTTTGAACCATTTTCTTCCCTGAATCTTGCAAAAATAAGGTCAATTATTTTGCACATTTTTTCCATCAGAACTACAGTGGGGACAAGGAAGCTCTTGGAAAGTGTGAGCATGTAAGCATCCATATTTTGTTTTATAGATAAACCCCTATGTGATTCACATGTTTATATATATATTTTCTAAGGATACAAATGTATACTGGAGCATTGCATAATTATTAAAAATCTTAACGTACCTGTTTTCCTTCAATTTACCTTGCTGCTGCCATCTGCAGTTCTTTCTAGAGTTAATGAAGGTGCCAAGGGTTGAATCTAAGCTTAAGATATTCGCTTTCAAGATTCAGTTTCAGTCTCAGGTCATATGCTGGTAACATTTTGGTATTTTGATCATTGAGATGTTCATGGATTTTCACCATCCAACTTTCTTCTTTTCCTCTTAGATTAGGGATGTTAGAAAGAATTTGCAGACTGTGTCATCTGCTTGTGAGGAGGTGCACATTTTCCTGAATTTTTATTTTTACATCTGGTATCCATGTTCATCATGAGAGAACTCATCCCTGATATGCCATTCAGCTCAGAAGCTCTGAGAAATTGAAGGTTATCATGAAGAACATTCTGTTAATTGGGAATACATTAAATCAAGGCACACCAAGAGGTAATGGACTTTCGCTTGTCGATGTTGTAAATATCTTTAAACTTTATTTATGCATGTATCTTCAGGCTCTGTTGGCCACTAAATAGGTTTAATTGCCAATACCTTATATTATCTTTTCTATTAGAAAGTAATATTCTTGCTGTTTCATTGCAGGCCAGGCTGTTGGTTTTCGCTTGGACAGCCTCCTAAAACTTATAGAGACCCGTGCCACTAGTGGTAGAATGACATTAATGCACTTTCTATGTAAGGTATGTAGAGAACTGAAATCCAAAATTTGAATAACAGAAAAGTAGCATTCATTTAAAAGATCATGTTCACATGGACCTTTTGTATTTTTTCTATACATCCATGTGTTGCAAATGAGCCTAGGATGGTTGAGGGTGTGAATGTAAGCCTAGACCACCCAAAGTTTGAGTCCTCATTGATGCAAATTTGTGTGCCTATTTTCTTCTTCATATAAAACCGCCTAGTTCCTGCTAGGTTGGCCTAGTTTTTTGGTTTTATTTTCCTGGTCATGCATGTGTTGAGCCATGTTCCATAACAAAACAAAGACACTGGATTTGTGATCTTCCCTACCTTGCTTGTACAACTACACATGCATCTTCCATTCCCAAATTCTTCTATTCTATTATTTATCATGGATAAGCGCATGCACAAAGAAGGCCTGCTGAGCTAAAGGTGAAAGAGGCAGTTTTGACATTACAAAATTGGACGTAACACCCAAGGGGTGTTGTTAATTAGGAAACTGAAAGTAGTGGCAAAAACAAGATGGAAGGTAAAAAGAGGAGTTGTGAATCAAAAGATGCATTTTAGTGATCAAAAAGACCATATTAGAAGTAGAAAATGAAACTGTTATTTTTTTTTTTGCCATTTCATATTGACTGGTATATTTCATATTCTGAGATTACTGTTTTCATATTTAAAGTTGAGCTTTTTGCAGAATCCTTATTGCATCATCTCTTATGTAACCTAAATTTTGGATTCTTTATGGTCATTGATACCATTTTCCTATGGTAACACCTTAGGGGGTGATTGGTTGCCCTGCTCGCGCCGTCCGGAGCCCCATCCGGCACCAAGTGGTGCACTGTGGCCATGTTTGGTTCCCCTCCTTGCACATTTTGCCTGCTTCGTTCCATTCATCTGCCCCCCCCCCCCCCCCCCCCCCCCCCCCCCCCCACTCCATCCCGCACGCCTCCGTCTTCTCAATTTCACCTTCCCTCACGAGCCGGGATGGCTTCATACACGCATGGTGTAGGGGCCCATGTGTCAGACACTCAAAACTTTGATGCATGCGTGCAACCAAACACGATCTTGTTTCGTACTGGACCAACAACAAAGACAACCAAACACAACAAAGTGCATAGTCTTATCATGGCTGGAAAGAGCCTGGACAGCCACTCCATCCCGGCTCGCTGACCCTTGAGCAACCAATCACCCCCTTAGCGGATGGTAGCGCGGGATATGTTCTCATTATGTGATGGGAACATATCTTGTCAATGACTGCTTATTTCGCACCGGTACAGTTTCTTCAGAACTTAATGACTGGTTTAAATGTACTTCAGTCCCTTGCAGAGAAGTCACCGGAAGTAATGGATTTTCATGAGGATCTTGTCAACTTGGAAGCTTGTTCAAAGGTAATTTGCTTCTCTGACTAATATGGATAACCTCAACTGACAGAATTTGTTAAATATTCTGGAGTTACTGTAAACAGTTGCAACTGAAAGCATTGGCGGAGGAGCAGCTGGCAGTCGTAAAGGGGCTGGAGAAAGTTGAACAGGAGCTAACTGCTTCAGAAAGTGATGGGCCGGTTTCTGATGTTTTCCGTAAGGTATTTTCACAACTTTTTGTGCTGTTTAGAGTTCCTTCTCTATTTGAAATGTTTCTGGTGGCCAGTATTTTGTAGTTTTGGTTGTGTCATCATGTGGAATCCTTAATGTTCGCTTAAAAGATTGAGCCTTTGATTAATTATCTCCTCATTCAATGCAATGTAGACTTTGAAGGAGTTCATTGATTGTTCCAGTGCTGATGTACGCTCCCTATCAGCATTCTATTCTGAAGTAGTAAGTCATTTGTCATCATCCATGCTTCCATTATGAACACTTTGTGCTTTAGATTTGCCCCTTTTAACTTATTCACTGCTTACAGGGTAAAAGCGCAGATGCACTTGCTCTTTATTTTGGAGAAGACCCTGCAAAATTTCCTTTTGAGCAAGGTAATATTCATGCCAATAGATCCATGGAAATGGTTTACCTTAGGTGGGAAAGGATATTTTTCATGGATGGAAACGGTTTTCTTCCATTTTAACTGCATCCATGGAAATGGTTTTTATTCCATTTACTATGGTGGTAAAGCTGTGATCCAGATAACATGCTTTTTATCATTGACACTTCTGGATTCCAGTACGAGGAGCATAGTTTATATGGATTTGTTTAGGCTGGGTTAAAGCGGTGACAGTAGCCTGCACCTCCTTTCAGTTTGTTTTATGCATCAACACACTTCTGTTAAAAAAAAACTACATTGACACTTGAACTGGAAGTCAGCGTTCCAGAAATTGCTTCAGAGACTTTAGTATTCCTAGCATACAATTCAGACAGGGGCTAAGCATCTTGCTGGGCTGGGATGGGCGATCAGCACATCTGATGCAGGGGTGGCTCGCACTAGACTGTAATCACAGTGCTAGGCTTATCCGGTTGCTCTTGTTGACAGTATAAGCTCCTGATGTACTCTCTCGTCGAGTGTGTGCCAATTCTGCCCATGTTGTAAGCTTTAAAATATATTTGTTCTTAAAAGATGTGCAGCTCTCCTGCGTATTCTCTAAAAAAAGCCCTAGCCAGCAGAAGGTGTGACATTTAATCCCAGCTGGATTGTTGTCGATATTGTCCAAGCTGCTCCAATAGACCAGTCTGTGGTGATTTGAGCTTGTTCCCAGTTCCCTCCATACAAAGTCATACATTTCATAGTGACCGGGAACCAGGCTCTTTGCAGCCTTATTAACACTGGTTGGGACCACCATTTACATATGATCTACTCTTGTCTGACTTCCTTCTGTGCTGCACCAATACTCAAGCCTGGTCTTTATTAGTCTCTTGTAGTTTTTTCTTTCATCGGTGGTTTTGCTTTGCCACATCCTCTATTTTAGACAGTCAATATGGCAAATAGATATCTGTGAAACGAGTTGTATGTCCCAACGAGTTGTCAATGTGATGTGGTGGTGGTTGAGTTGTACAGCACTGGCAGAGTTGTGGTTGCAAAAGGGGTTTTGCCGGTTTTCTCCCCCCAAAAAAACCGTGTCTTAGTTATGACATTGTACCATAGTTATTTGAAGTGTAGTGCACCCCTTAGTTGTAAGGTTTTTGTTTCCGGTGGGCCAATTCTCTTTGTCTGATAATACCACAGTGAAGCAAAAGCTTTCCGTCCTTTCAATAAAAAAACGTGAACTACATCAGTTGTTTTTATGTGATTTTCTACTTGCTTTAGCTTCGATCCATTCTTTCTTTTTCCTTTTTTTAAATGCATTAGCAGTGTACTGCTTGGGTTTCCTGAGCTACAAACAAATCTGTGGTTTTACAACCTTATTAGTTCTAACTAATCTTTAAAACATTTGCAGTTGCTACAACTCTTCTGACCTTTGTGGGGTTGTTTCGGAAAGCTCATGATGAGAACCTCAAGCAAATTGAGGCTGAGAAGAAGAAAGCCCAGAAAGAAGCTGAAAAAGAGGCAAACCAGGACAAAACTCCTGTAAAATCAAAAAATGGGAATGCTGATAAATCACCAAGATCACCATCAACCTTCAAATGATGTACGGCAAAAGTTCACATGGTCATCATTTCTTTCTCAACGAATGCCCACCTTTGCTGGCCTGGGCACAATTTCGCAAGCATCAATAGTATACAAATCCATAAATTCCTTGTGGACAACTCATGCTTACAAGACAAGGTAACAAATAGTCTCTTTCATATATGTGTAATGTTCTGTTCTAACAGGTGAAATATGTATACTTGTCAGTACCACCCTAACACATAGTCACTTCCCTTTTTCCAGATGCTTTTGGTTCAACATCCATGCCTGTATCTTATGACACTGTACAAAGCTCACCCCACACAAAGTTAGGTTCTTCTGTACAAAGTCCATACTAGTCCACACAAAGTTAGGTTCTTCTGTACAAAGTCCATACTAGATCTTTCTTTTTTCCCCTTCTGTTTATACTAGCAGCAGTAGTAGGTCAGTGCTTGTAAACTAGAAATAGGAGTGTAGGCAGTGATCAGTAGATGGTCAGAAGCAATATAAAGGATTAGTGCTACCACAGGCAGGTTCCTAACCAGGGTAAAGATGAGTATATAGCCATGTTCTTTGACTAATTGACTACAGCAAAGTGTTTATGCATGACGCCTGTCACAAGTGTCTAGAGTCAACTAATACTCGGTCAAAATGTGAGCTTCAGTGTTTTCATGACACTAGTTTCTGTTGTAGAGAAAAAAGGTCACCTCTTGCTTATTTGCATTGCTTTGCATTCTCATTTCTTTCGCACCTTCTCCTATAATCGATGTTACGGTTTTCATGACACTAGTTTCTGTTGTAGAGAAATAGAAAACAGTGCCACTAGGACTGTAATGATGTAACTCCATACATCTGACGGTCTATTTCTGTTTAGAATCAGAAATGAAAAGGAAAATTTGGCTGATACTTGTACAGAAGGAAATACTTTCAACTCTCTGATATCAAGAAGAGGGTTTTCTTCAAACTCTGATACTTGGTAATTCTATATTTTGCATGAGTGGGAATTAGGCGTGGTTAGAAAACCTCTGCAGCTGTCACACAACAGTTGTATTTGAATTAGGCAAAAACAGGATGATCATACATGTGCAGAAATACATACAGTATATTGCTTGTCGAGAAATTCTAACTTGTGAGTGTGCTACAAACAATCCGGATTTGAATTTGTCGAGGTTTAGTTTGTTGACAGGCACTTGTTTGAGATTCGTCAACCTACTAAAGTACAACGTTGACATACTCAGGAAAAAAACTGTCATGTGCAAGGAAATAAATTTCTGTTTTATAATCATGACTCCAATTGAACTTAAAGCTTCCCTAATGAAGTGAAACACTGATTTGTTTAACAGCTCGGGAGTAGATAGGTAACTCTGGCGGGCAAGTATGGCTTGGTGGATGGGACCTTTCAGGAGTCAGGTCGTCTTAGTTTCAGGGTTCCAAGTTCTATGGGCACGTGAAGCAGCCGGCCTCGCCACTCTACTGCATGCTCGGCTTACTCCCCGAGCTGCTGATGATCTTCAAGAGCTGTCACTTATGCTGCACTCTAGTGCAAGTCCAACCTCATGAAGAAGAACATTTTGGATGATGACACTTGTGAGCTATGCAATGGCAGCAGCGAGGATGTGGACCACATCATCTCCGGGTGCCCCTTCACCAAAAGCTTCTGGGAAAAGATTGGGTGGGAGAGCAGTCAAGTGGCCAATGTGGAGGCTCTCTGAACTACTAGAACCCCAACAGGTACACCACCAAACGCAGCGCCAAGCCTCATCCTTATCCTCTGCTGGGAACTTCGGAAGCATCGGCATGATGTGGTTTTCAGGCAAATGACACCCAACGTTGACCGCCTGATCGCAGCCTGCAAAGCGTCTGTCCGGCTGTGGTTATGCCGAGTGCCTAGGAAGTTGTTGGGACACGGTTACGAGCCGCGGAGGCTAGAGTTCACGACGACGGTAAAGAACTAACAACTTTTTAGGTCTTATGGGCGGCATGCAGGGAAAGGAGATGGCGACCTCCGCTCCGCCGGTCGCTCCGGGCGAAGGCCAGGAGGCTGCGGCGAAGGCTCCACCAACATAGGCGAAGGCCACGGTCCGGGCGACGATAGCAGAGGTCCTGGCGAAGGCGCCCCGGGTGGAGGCACGCCGAACTTAGGAAAGCTCCTGCTCGGTGGTAGCACTAGCCCATGGGCCGATGACGGGCTATCGGCAGCGGCCCGACAAGCAAGGGCAGTTGAAGAAGGCACCCAAAGTACCCCTGGCGGCTTATATTAGTATAAGAATATTCCGAGGATGTACCGTAACCGACAAGGGGTAGAATTGTAAAGAGTAGCTTTAGTAAACAGTGTCCTATAAAATAGGGACTCAAACTATGTACAAGGGAGGTTGGTGAACTCATTTATGAAACCCTAGTTGAATTGGGACCCACCTTTCGCTACCTATCCGCCAAGCCTCCGCCTAGGGCACCGGCCAGGCGGAGGTCTCCCTACCTATATTTGCTGGAAATCCCATTTTCCAACATTGGCGCCCACCGCGTGTTGGCCAAGCAAAACCCACAATGTCAAGGAAAAGAGCAGCCTCCGCAAGGACACCTGCGGATCCCGCACGAAGGGGAAGACCCAGGCGCAGCGCCCGAAGCACCTACGCCACCGACCTAGAAGACCAGGCCACAGAGGAGCCCGCCGTCGAAGACCAGCCTCCGACATCTGAGGAGCAGCAAGCCCCAAATCCCACCCCGGAGCAAGAGCTTCAACAATTATAGGCTCAGTTGCAGAGCATGCAGCAAGAAAGGGATAGGGTCGCAGCAGCCTTCGCTCAAATCAACGGGCAACCCAAACATCAGCTCAGGCAGCGGAGATTAGACAACAGCCTATAGGCCGAGATACAAAGTATGCAGCCTTCGCAATCTAACTTCAACACATTCAGCCAATTCCACTCAACAAATTAAAGCCAACCCAACCCCCGCCACGTACAATAGCTCAACCAACCTTCGGCACGCCCTACACTTTGCCACAAACCCACAGAATCATTGATTCCAAATCTCCACTATTCGAAGACATCCAAAGCTCACCCTGGCCTCCCTCCTACAAACCCATCACTTTGCCCAAATTCAATGGAAAATTAGATCCACACCAATTCATCATGAGCTTTGAGGTAGCAGTAGCTTCTGCTGGTGGAAATGAAGCGGTGCTAGCCAAATCTTTCATCATCGCAGCTGAAGGCGGCGCGCTAGCCTGGTGTTCGATGCTGAAGACAAGTTCTGTGTATTCATGGGAAGACCTTCGCGACAAGATCTTAGCAAATATCAAGGGATTCACAAGTGAATCTTTGACTTCCATGGATCCGTTTCAATGCAAGCAAAAACAATAAGAAGCCTTAAAAGACTACTTCCAAAAATTCGTGCAAACGAAGGCAAAAGAACCCAATGTCCCAGAGGACATTGCTATTCGCATAGGACCCTTCGTAGCTCATCTAGCCAGAGAAAAGCCAAGGACCATCGAAGACCTTTACAACGAATTTGGGAAGTATTGCAGATCTGACAATGACCTCTGCACAAGGCTAGAAGAGCAAAACCAGAGCAAGCAGTTCTAGGGCAATAGCAGGAACACCCAGAGGGGCAACATAAGCCAAGGCTAGCTGCAGCCACAGCAAGGGCAAAGCCAGCAAGTCTTTAATATAGAACAGCAAGGAAGCAGCCAGCAAGGGCAACAACCTGCGAAGGCAGGCCCAAACAGTGCGCCTCATAAACAATCTGAAGGTAAGGGAAATGGCCAAGGCAGGAACTAGAATAGAAACCAAAACCAAAGGCAACGAAGGCAGTATAAAAGCAGAGCAAATTCGCAACCTCTGCCACAACAACCCGCAAGAGAGGTAAACCATACCTTCACAGCATCTTCTCAGCAGCAATACTGCCTAATATACCCAAGCCTAAACTCCACCCAAATTCACCCATCCACTTTAGCTGTCGCCTACTATCTAAATTTCCTATCCGCATGGTGACCAAGTACTTAGCAGCAGGGGCAGACTAGCAACCAATGGCAGAAGCCAACCTCACCTACATAAACTTGAGGCCTCCACATATAACATTCATTAAGACCAACCAGCCATAGGCATTGCCTCCGCCTCCACCAACACAGCTGGCAACACCCAAAAACAAACCCAACCCAGAAAACCAACTCAACCCTTACACACCCCTACCCACCATCGGCATGATATTGCCTATAGCCGGAGGCTCCTCGATGGAGTTCTAGACAAAGAAGCAGAAGAAAGATCACCTCAGGTTGATCAATAACATAGCAGTTCAAGGCCCAGTGCGCTACACAGACTGGTCGAAGACGCCAATCACCTTCTCAGAACAAGATCTGTAGTTGGAAAGCTACCCTCACACCGATGCCATGGTGATCAAGGCTAACATTGCAAGATGAGAAAATCAATAGGGTTCTCATAGACTCTGGAAGCTCTGCAGATATTATCTTTGTCAATGCCTTCGACCAGATAAAGCTAAGCAGGAGTCAGTTGCAGCCTTCGGACTCACCATTAATTGTTTTTGGAGGAAAGATGATCGATGCATTAGGAAAAATATCCCTGCCAGTCTCCTTCAGAGGTCAGGAAAACGCAAGAACATAATATTTGACCTTCAACATAGTAGATCTCTACTACCCCTATAATGCCATCTTCGAAAGAGGGTTTGCAAACAAGTTCAATACAACCATCCATATGGGCAATCTGTGTATGAAAATACCAGCCTTGCACGGAACCATCACAGTCCACGACAGTCAGAAGGATGCAAAAAACATAGAAAGAGCCATCTACAAATCACAGTGCAATATCAATTCTGTCGAAGTAGCCAAAAGCAACTTACCAGAGCCTCTAGACATGCCAAAGGGCAAAATAGATCTCAAAGATCAAGAAGAAACAAAGTCAGTCCTATTGGAAGATGTAGTCCTAGACAGAAATGTCACTATCGGAGGCAACCTATCGAAGGAAGAAGAAGCAGAACTCATAGAAACTTTAGCCAAGAACGAAGACGTCTTCGCCTAGTCAACCTCCAACCTAAAAGGAGTCAGCAGGGATATTATATAGCACTCCCTTGATATCAACCCTAGAATGAAGCCAAGGAAGCAGCGTCAAAGGAAAATGTTGGAGGATAGAATCTTAGCAACAAAGGCCAAAGTACAGAGGCTGTTAGACACAAACATCATCAGAGAAGTCAAGTACTCAGAATAGCTGGCAAATGTAGTACTAGTACCGAAGAAAAATGGAAAGATGAGAATGTGCATAGACTTCACAGATCTGAACAAAGCATGCAAGAAAGACCCATTTCCACTACCAAGGATAGATGCCTTCGTCGACAAGGTGGCAGGATGCAAACGCTTTTCCCTCCTGGACTGTTTTTCAGGATATCACCAGATCTGGCTCAACAAAGAAGATGAGGAGAAGACAAGTTTCACTACCCCCTTCGGAACTTATTGTTACACCAGAATGCCCAAAGGACTAAAGAACGTAGGTTCAACCTTCACTAAAATGATGAAGGCAGTCCTCGGCCCACAGCTGCAGAAAAACATTATAGCTTATGTTGATGATATTGTGGTAATGAGCAAGAATGAAGGAGATCACATAGCAGATTTAAAGGAAACCTTCACCAATCTAAGAGAAGCCAGGCTAAAACTCAACCTAGAAAAGTGTGTCTTTGACATAAGTAGAGGTAAAATGCTTGGGTACATCATAGGGCCTGAAGGTATAAGGGCTAACCCTAACAAGATGAAGGCCATAATCTCAATGGTGGAACCATCAACCAAAAAGGAAGTCCAAAAACTCACCGGAAGAATAGCGGCACTAAACAGATTCATCTTAAAGTCAGCAGAACGTAGCCTCCCATTCTTCAAAGCTTTGAGGGGCGGAGACAAGGTGGAATGGGGGCCAGATCAGTCGAAGGCCTTCCAACAGCTCAAAAATTATTTTGCTACCAGACTCTTGGTGACAGTGCCAGATCCGAAGGCTCCATTACTGTTATATGTTGCAGCCTCCGACCATGCGGTCAGTGGGGTGCTCGTTCAAGAGAAAGAAGAAGAGTCAAAGGTCATTCAAGAGCCTATCTACTACATTTTAGAAGCCTTGTCAGGTGCAAAATTGAACTATACAGAGATAGAAAAAATAGCATATGCAGTGTTGATCTCTTTAAGGAAATTGAAGCACTACTTCCAGGCACACGAAATCATAGTACCCTCTTCGCAACCACTCGGGGACATACTCAGCAACAAAGAAGCCTCTAGAAGAATAGGGAAATAGGCAACAGAACTATCCTAGTTTGAACTCAACTATGTATCAAGAACAACAATCAAATCACAAGCGCTAGCAGACTTTATGGCAGATTGGACACCTTCGGCACACCAAACCCTGCAACTTCAACCTCAAATCTGTACACTATACATAGACGGAGCTTGGGGACATCTAGGTGCTAGGGCCTTCCCTGTTTTGATACCACCATCTGGCCTCCACACAAAGTATGTAGCAAGGTTAGAATTCAAGGCAACAATAATATAGCACAATACGAAGGCCTCATACTAAGCCTCAACAAGGAAAATGCACTCGGAGCAAAAATAGACTCCCAAGTCATAGCAGGACAAGTCAAAAAAGAATAGATGGCACGGGAACCAGAATTGATCAAATACCTAGCCACAGTAAGGGCTCTTGAGCGGAGGTTCTAGGGATTCACCTTGCAGTATATACCAAGAGCAGAAAATATAGAAGCAGATGAGCTGGCGAAGGCAACAACAAACAACTTGTCCATACCAAATGGAGCCTTTTACTAAGTGCTACAAGCACCAGCAATGCAGGTAACAGCGAAGGCATTCAAAATAGTCTTAGTTACTGAGTCTAATGATTGGAGGCAGCTAATCATAGATTGCCAGAACAACGTGTATCACACAAAAGATGAGGCGAGCACAGTAAGAATGACATCAAGAGCAAGAAGCTATACATTAATAGATGAAATACTGTACAAGAAAGGGGTTGTCCAACCGCTACTCAAGTGCATTGGTCCGAGGGCACTGTCTATGAAGGCCATCAGGTAAGGATTCTATTGGCCTACGCACATCAAAGACACAGAAGAAATTATCAAAATATGTCAGGCATGCCAGAGCATCTCACCACACTAGTCAAAACCTTCGGCTACTATCCAACTCATCCCATCTACTTGGCCCTTGCAAAGATGGGGCATGGACCTTGTTGGGCCGCTACCACCATCACAAGGGGGGAACAAGTTTGCAGTAGTAGCCATAGAATATTTAGCAAGATGGCTTGAGGCCAAGCCACTTGCTACAATCACATCAGAGATAGTAAAAAAGTTCTTCTAGTAGAACATAATTTGTAGGTTTGGAGTGCCAAGAACCTTAATAGTTGACAATGGGAAACAATTCGACTCAGATAAATTCAAGGAATTTTGCAGAAGCATAGGGACCAAGATAGCCTTCGCTTCGGTCTACCACCCAGAGTCAAACGGAGCAGTGGAAAGAGCTAATAGAGTAATATTCTCAGCAATATCAAAGACTCTATTCAACCTCCGTAAGGGCAAATGGGTAGAGGAACTACCGAAGGTTGTGTGGTCCCATAACACCACAGCCTCTAGAACAACAGGATTTACACCGTTCAAACTCTTATATGGTGAAGAAGCAATGTTGCCAGAGGAAGTCAAGCATCGGAGCCTTCACATAATAAAACAAGCCCTGGCAAAAGATGAAGAATACTCCAAGGAGATGATCGAAGGCACAAGATTGGAAGTAGTGGAAAACATCACAAAATACCAAGAACAAACCAAAAAGTGGAGAGACAGCCAGGTAGTCAAAAAGCTCATACGAGACGGAGACCTAGTCCTAAGAAGGAAGCCCAGTGCGGCCAATACGGGAAAACTCCAACCTAAATGGGAAGGCCCATACACGGCGAAGGCCGCCGGGAGACCAGGGTCATTCTTCTTGACAGACGGCGAAGGTAAAACAACCAATCATACCTAGAACATCGATAGTTTGCATAGGTTCTACATTTAAATGTAAAAAGGTGGCCTCCGCGGAACTATAAGCGAAGGTCACCGCACCTTTCCTATCTTTCATATTTTCTTTACATTTCATGCAAAAGGGCATGTACTCTTTTCATCACAAAGGGGGCTCCTAGTGGAGGTGAGGTTTTTAACGAGGCAGGACCCATGTAAAAACCTCTAGAAATATAAAGAGGAATCCCCCAAGAATACTATGAAAAACGAAGGTTGAAAGTGGCTAGCAACGGAGCCACAACATTCGACAACAACATCACGACAAGGAGGACCTCCTAATGCTTTAGATGAAGGCTCTGAAGCATGGAACAACCTCCACGGCTAAATTAGCCTGCAACCTTGAGAAAGCCATGTCCACATTCAGGCATCAAGGATTTTATCAAAACAGCCAAAAGGCCAAAAAACTCGACAAAGACCTGTCTTCGCCGTAGGTATCGGGCAAGAAAACACATGGCGAAGACCTGTCCTTATCATGCACTAGATGATTATCAGGAATTAATAGCTAAGGTACAACAGGAATAAAGACCAAAGATACGCCAGGTACAAAGAAATCCGTTGGTCCGATTACGACTTCAAAACGTATCTAAGCAATAAACATCAGCCAACCATCAAGATTTATTAAATCGCACAAGTAGTAGACTATAAAATCCAGCACCTTACCCTAACACTAGCCCAAGTCAGTGCATTTTCATACCCCTACCTCTAGAAGAGCGCTAGGGGGAAGCCAAACCAACCAAGAGCCACTATACTATAGAGCAAACCAAGAGAAAATGGAAGCCAGAGTTTCCTTAGTGTAGGATCTCTAGAACGCCTAGAGGGGGGTGAATAGGCCTATAAAAATTCAACTTAAACCAAAGTCAAATTCACCCGTGGCACTGCCGCTCTGTGAGCGCGGCACTACCACACCTGCAGGACAGATTAGTTCACAGTTTAAAATCTACCCAACAAAATTTAGATTGGGTAAATTTCTAACCTTCCTGCAGGGTAGTAGATCATAGATCGACAGCTGAAAGTGGTGGGAACACCACACACAAGTAGATCAACCTCAAACTCTAGAAATCACCTCAATCAACAATATGTCATGCAAGTAATGTAAATCAAACACAAGTGACCATATGATTTATCCCGTGGTTCGGCTTGCCACCAAGGCTTGCCTACCTCATGTTGTTGAGGTTAGCCACTAAGGCTTAGAGCTTTCTAGCCCTTCCTCATTCTCAAGTCAAGAGACTTAACTCTTGAGATGAGGGGTGAGTTCACTAGCTTCAAGAGATGGTTACAAACCTCTTGGGGCTGCAACACAAGTTGGCAAGCTCCATGGGCGACGCTCTAGCCGGCTAGGAGCCAAGCCCAAGAGTAACAAACACAACCGTCGGCCAAAACATGAACCAAGTGCTCTTTAGAGTTTGGGAATCAATGGAGCTGCTCTCTAATCGAGTTTGGGACCACTTTTCCTCAAGGAATGATGGGGAAATTAATAGATTTGCTTGAGGGCTTGAGGTCAACAATGGAGTGAGAGAGAGAGCTCCTGCTCTATTTTGGGTGTGCTAAAGTGAGGAAGAAGAGAGCTGGTTCTATTGAGGAGGAAAGGGAAGGTATATATACCCCCCACCCTCAACGGTCACTTGAATCACAGATAGCCGTTGGGGAGGAAAGGGAAAGGTATATATACCCACAACCCTCAACGGACGCTGCACCCAAGGGGTCGGGCAAGACGAAGCCCACGGCCTCGAGGTCGGGTGAGATAGAGCCCGTGACCTCAGGGACGGGTGAGACAAAGCCCGCGACCAAGGGGTCGGGTGAGTCGGAGCCCACAACCAAGGGGTCGGGCGAGCCGGAGCCTGCGACCAAGGGGTCAAGCGAGCCTCTCTTCAAGTGTGGCGGTGCCACACCACGCAAGACAACAAGGATAATAGTGAAGTGTAGACTGTCTTGGCTGTGAATCTGAGGATGCATGTGGTTGTTTGAGCACTTGATAGCACATATTAGCTTAAGCATTGTGCCCCCCTCTATAGTACGGCTTTCCTATACTCAAATTCAATATATAAAAGAATTTAAACATCATTTGAGTTTGAAGCCATCTACATTTATAATTGGGGACTCCTCCATTTCATGTAGCATCCTCGAATATAAATTTCCTGCTTGTCATCTCGATAAATCTCATTAGTTCTCTAATTGTGTGGTCATTATCACCAAAACCCACAATTAAGGCTTGATTGCACTTTCACTTAGAAACGAGAGAGCAAAAGGTATCGTGCGAAGACTCATGTGGGCACTTGGCAATGAAGTGATCGGTGCTTCCACAATTGTAGCATGTCTTCTTCTTGTTTGGAAACTTTCTCTTTACTACCTTGTACCCTTGTTTCTTCAACCCTTAGTGAAACCTCCTCATAAAGAGAGCAACATCATCCACTTTCTCATATTTGTCATCATCATGTTCACTCTCACTAAGGATGAGGTGGTCTCTACTCTTTCTTGAACTTGCTTGATTGCTTTGGGCTTGCTAATTGAAGCTTGCTGGTTGGTCTTGGATTTGCTAGTAGAGCCTTCCTTGCTTGATTTGTTGGCCTTGAGAGCTACATCCTTGTTGATCTTGATGCCTTCTAGGTTTGCTTGCAATTCTCCAAGCTTCTTCCTCTCATTTGCTTCTTCTCTTTGCATGTCAAAGGTCAAGATCCTCCCAAGTACATTATTTAGTGTGAAGTACTCAAACTTCTTTTTGTCTCTAATTAGAGTTACTACGGTCTCATTTATTGGTGAATAAGCTTCCAATGTAATCTTGACAACTTTGTGATCATCTAGCTCATCACAACCATAGCCTCTAATCTTGACCACCATGGTCATCAACCTATCAAACATCTCTTGTGGCCCTTCTCCATCCAAGATAACAAATCGGTTGAGATTGGACATCAACAAATCAATTCTTGCCTTTCTCACTTTGTCAACTTCTTCATGTACAAGATGCAAAGTATCCCTAATTTGCTTGGCAACATCCACACCAATCACTCTATTGTACTCATCACCATCCAAGGCACTAAGTAGCACACTAGTAGCTTGACCGTTGAGGTGGATGATCCTCATTTCTTCCATGGTTGGATTCTTGGGATCAACCGGTGGCTCAAATCCATTGCAAACAACCTCCCAAATGTCAGGATGTAGACCTATAAGATAGGCTCTCATCAAGTGCTTCCACTTGGCAAAGTTAATCCCATCGAAATAAGGTAACTTGCCCGTGGGCACATTGATGAAAGACTTGCGATCATGGTTAGTGATAGACATAGAAGAATAGTTAAAGGATATGGCAGCATATTTGTTGTCGTCATTCTTTCTGCCCTTTCCTTTCTTATCCTTCTTGCTATGCACTTGGTACGACTCATCATCATCACCATCTTCGGAGCTGCTAGATAGCTCACTTGAAGATGCATTGGAGGCTTTTGCTTCTTGTTCCTTCTTCTTTCTTGCTTCTCTTCTTTTTCTTCTAGCTTCTCTCTTGAGTCTTCTTTCTTCTTTTTTTGCTTTCTTCTCTTCTAACCACTGCTGCTCCTTCTTCTTCTTCTCTCTTGCTTCTCTTTTCTCTTTTCTAGCTGCCCTTCTTCTTCTTCTTCTTCTTCTTCTTCTTCTTCTTCTTCTTCTTCTTCTTCTTCTTCTTCTTCTTCTTCTTCTTTCTTCTTCATTTTGAGCTTTTTTGGCATCGGTTGCCTCTAGCTACGGGTGCATGGAGTTGCTCGCTGTAGAGGCGCTAAGCTCACTGCTGTTAGTGTCATGCAGCCCAATGTCCTTCGGATCGAACATTGATAGGCTTCACAACACCGGATCCTCCCCAGGGCTCCATACCTCACGCGGTGAAGCGCACAAAAGGTAACCTGCTCTGATACCACTTGTAGGATCTCTGGAACGCCTAGAGGGGGTGAATCAACCTATAAAAATTCAACTCAAACCGAAGTCAAATTCACCCATGGTACTGCTGCTCTGTGAGCGCAGCACTGCCGCACCTACAGGAGAAATTAGTTCATAGTTCAAAATCTACCCCATGAAATTTAGACTGGGTAAATTTCTTAGCTTCCTGCAGGGTAGTAGATCACAGATCGACAGCTGAAAGTGGTGGGAATACCACCCACAAGTAGATCAGCCTCAAACTCTAGAAATCACCTCAATCAATAATATGTCATGCAAGTAATGTAAATCAAGCACAAGTGACACAATGATTTATCCCGTGGTTTGGCTCACCACCAAGGCTTGCCTACCTCACGTTGTTGAGGTTATCCACTAAGGCTTAGAGCTTTCCAACCCTTTCTCATTCTCAAGTCAAGAAACTTAACTCTTGAGATGAGGGGTGAGTTTAATAGCTTCAAGAGATAGTTACAAACCTCTTGGGTCTGCCACACAAGTTTGCAAGCTCCACGGGCAATGCTCTAGCCAGCTAGGAGCCAAGCTCCAAGAGTAACAATCACAACCACCAGCCAAAACATGAACCAAGTGCTCTTTAGAGTTTGGGAATCAATAGAGCTGCTCTCTAATCGAGTTTGGGACCCTTTTTCCTCAAGGATTGATGGGGAAATCAATAGATTTGCTTGAGGGCTTGAGGTCAACAATGGAGTGAGAGAGAGAGAGAGCTCCTGCTCTGTTTTGGGCATGCTGAAGTGAGGAAGAAGAGAGCTGGTTCTGTGAGGAGGAAAGGGAAGGTATATATACCCCCACCCCCAACGGTCACTTGAATCACATATAGCCGTTGGGGAGGAAAGGGAAAGGTATATATACCCCCAGCCCTCAACGGACATCGCAACCAAGGGGATAGGCGAGACGAAGCCCGTGGCCTCAAGGTCGGGTGAGACAGAGCCCGCGACCAAGGGGTCAGGCAAGCTAGAGCCCATGACCAAGGGGTCGGGCGAGCTAGAGCTCGGGACCAAGGGGTCGGGCAAGCCTCTCTTCAAGTACGGCAGTGCCGCACCACACAAGACTGCAAGGGTAATAGTGAAGTGTAGACTATCTTGGCTATGAATCTGAGGATGCATGTGGTTGTTTGAGCACTTGGTAGCATATATTAGCTTAAGCATTCTGCCCCTTATAGTACGACTTTTCCTATAGTCAAATTTAATATATAAAAGAATTTAAACCTCCTTTGAGTTTGAAGCCATCTACATTTATAATTGGGGGCTCCTCCGTTTCGTGTAGCATCCTCGAATATAAATTTCCTGCTTGTCATCTCGATAAATCTCATTAGTTCTCTAATTGCGTGGTCATTATGACCAAAACCCACAATTAAGGCTTGATTGCACTTTCAATCTCCTCTTTTTTGGTGATTGATGACAACCCAATTAGAGCTTACAAAAGTTATGAAATAAATACTTAGACTTTCGAGCCATGGGTGTAGAGCCTCCCCCTAAGTATGTGAATAGAGAATTGAATTCTCAAATTGGCATAAGAAGCCAAGATTCACATTTTAGTGAAAGTGATGGGGCTCCCCCTACATCCATACTCCTGTGGGGTGCTGCATACTGTGTCAGGTATGTAAAATGTGATGCAAATGACAGTTTATGCACAACATGGTTTGCTGTTGCAGCGGGGTGTAGCACTGCCGCACTTGCTGTAACAGCACAGATCAGAACAGACACCACATATCATGTGATACATATAAAGATATACATTCTAGCACAATTGTATCACAAGTGACAACATAGATTAATATATGTCCATAACCCACACAAAGAGTCAAATAGTAGCATTATTTCACAATTTAGAGTTTTGTGCGACTCTCAAACTTTCCACCTAGCGAAAACTAACACTCATCGAATAGGACATGAATCGCAACTGCTGACCATGGCGTCAAAAAGTTGTTGACCCCTCTAATTTTCTCCCCCTTTGGCATAAAGCACCAAAAAGAGAAGAAAAGAAGAAAGATCAACACCTACTCGTCATCTCCCTGGATGTCCGTCCAATCAATATCATCACATCCTATAGCCCTAGCACCTCCTGCAGCAATCCTGGCACCACCATCACCATCATCATCGTTGGAGTCAATATGTGCATGGCCCTGACGGTGAGTAGTGGCAGTGTAACAAGTGGAATGCCTCAGCTCCTGTCTTTGACGGTATCACTCTAAGGTCTCATCCCAATCTACTGCTCGTCCCTATTGCTCCTCCTCCTCATCTGAATCTATGTTGGAGAGACTCTAAAGGTTATACTATGGAGGAGGTGGAATAGGAGGAAGTGGTGGAAGGTCTTGTCCACGCTGCTGACGCTGCTCAAGCTGTGTCTCATACGCTCTGTGAGCTGCATAGGTGCACTTGCCAAAGATTGCCTTCAACCACTTACCAAACTTCTTCATCTTGCCTCCTCTATGAGACCTAGAGCAGGAAGACTCAGGGATATCTACATGAGCATGAGAGCTCCCTACTCCCTGAGTAGCTATAGCTGGCTGGGTCTTCTCAATTTTGTAGACGGTGTGCAACCCATCCTTCGTAAAATAAAATCCAGTGACCCTCTTAATCATGAACATGAGGTAAAGGGCATAGGTCAACCCCCTCCTCCCTCCTCCACTACAAATCTCAACTCAGTCCACATGAATCTAGGGATATTGAACCTGTCCCCACCTGGAGCAAATCTAGCCAACACATTTCTCACATAGCCATTAATATATGAGGCTGCTCCATCCTTTTTGCATGGTGTTCCTGACGAGGTTGTTGAGGATGTAATAGAAGTTGTGTAGACCACTCCTCTTGCCATCTGCAATCCTTCTTTCTCTCCACATGTAACTGATGCCATGGATCTCAGCTCAAGGCTCATCATGAATGTAATTGTAACCTTTGTGCTCCTCCCCAAAGCCAAGATTCCGGCAAAAAGTGACAAAGTCGACTCGGTAGTGCCGACCATCAATCATCCAGTGAATCTCATCAGAGGTCGGGTCATAGAAGTATGTGGCATGAAACTATGCAAGGACCTCCTCATTCCAGTTATACTGGTAACCCATGATTTCTGAAAGCTGGAACCTATCACAAATTTTGATTACCTTGTCAAACTCAGGCTCCTGCTTCTCCTGCATCTCATCCTAATCAATATACTACATCTTGATGATCTTAGTTTTCTTGGATGCAAGAATGGTAGTGGCATAAAAGTTGGAATGAAACTCATTCTAGAATCTGTAATCAATGCCCAAATCCTTGCGTACTGCATAGGGATTGATCCCCCTTGCCTCTTCCACCAGCTTCCAACTCTTGGAGTAGTTGACAACTACATGATGATAGGAGTCATCTAGAGGTCTCATGATGATCTCACCCTCAAAATCTCTCATGTATCTGCCATCAAACTCAGAGAGATGCTATGGGGTGTTAGGAATGGCATTAATGGTATGACCTGTCATCTCCAGCCTCTCCTCATCT
Source organism: Miscanthus floridulus (assembly GCF_019320115.1). Lineage (NCBI taxonomy): Eukaryota > Viridiplantae > Streptophyta > Magnoliopsida > Poales > Poaceae > Miscanthus > Miscanthus floridulus. Next base: position 30,504 of record NW_027098233.1, read on the forward strand.
TCAATGTATTGCTTGCGCCTCCCCCTATCACCAAGTCCCCTTGGAGCTACACTACTACCTACTGCGGTTGACCTCCCTTGACCATGGCGAGGTGGATCCTTGTCTCTTTGCTCATTCATCTTTCTTTTTCCCCTTCGGTCATTATCTCCATGCTGCACCTTCTCAAACGAGGATTGGAGAGGGAAGAAGAGCAACTGCTTGGGCCAAGAGCAGCAGCAGTCACGGGTGGCATTGGAAGATGGCCGACAACCACCACGGCACTGTCGGAGACTGGCAGCATGCGGCCAGGCGATGGCGACGCCCGGGCATGAGAGGAAGAGAAGGTACGGGCATTGGCGTCGGGTGAGAAGAGAGAGGAAAAGAAGTTACTGCGGACCTAAGGATAAAAGGAAGAATAAATGGGCCCTGCAGTAAAACCATTTGGGCTGAATCTCAGTTGAGATTCAAAGTGCGGCACTGCCGCATGCCTCGCCCGGCACTGCCGCACTCCCCAAAATAGTGAGAGTTAGCTATAATCTATATGACTATCTCTGTATAAGATATGGACACATATCACTTATATACCATGACCAGAAATAAATAATCAATACATACCATGATCATGATACATAAGTTGCCTTTTATAAATCATTTTCATGCACAATATGAATTTTTTCAACTCTTTTGCCTAGATACTAGTTTATCAAACAGAGGCATGCTAAAATTCAAACCACATTATGAGAATCAAGTATATTTAGCTCACTACACAAAGCACAAAACCTTGACTCATCGAGGGGCTTTGTGAAGATATCGGCCAGTTGCTTTTTGGTGCTCACATGGCGAATTTTGATATCTCCTTTGGTTTCATGGTCTCTCAAGAAATGATGATGGATGTCTATGTGCTTGGTTCTAGAGTGGCTTACGGGATTGTTTGCAAGCTTAATCGCACTCTCATTGTCACATAATAATGAGATTTTGGTAAAATGACATCCAAAATCACGAAGAGTTTGTCTCATCCAAAGTAGTTGGGCACAACATGCACTGGCCGCAATGTACTCAGCCTCGGCAGTGGAAAGGGCTACACAATTTTGCTTTTTAGAACTCCAAGATGCTAGGGATCGTCCAAGGAATTGACATGTCCCCAAAGTGCTTTTTCAATCTACTTTGCAACCGGCATAATCGAAATCCGAATACCCAAGTAGATCAAACTTAAAGCCCTTAGGATACCACAAACCAAGGTTAGGAGTGTGTACTAAATATCTCAAGATTCTCTTAACGGCCACCAAGTGACACTCTTTCGGGTTAGCTTGAAATCTAGCACACATGCACACACTAAGCGTAATATCGGGCCTAGATGCGCACAAATAAAATAGAGAGCCGATCATGGAACGATATACCTTGGTATCCATAGCTTTCCCTTCAATGTTGAGATCAAGATGTCTATTGGTTAGCATGGGAGTTTTGATAGGCTTGGCATTCACCATGTCATTCTTCTTGAGCATATCATGGGTGTACTTTGTTTGACTAATAAAAGTTCCATCCTTCACTTGCTTGATTTGAAATCCGAGGAAGAACTTCAACTCACCCATCATGGACATCTCAAATCTCTTCATCATGATCCTACTAAATTCCTCACAAAAAGTATGATTAGTACTACCAAATATTATGTCATCGATATATATTTGGCACACAAATATATCTTTATCAACTTTGTGAGTGAAAATGGTAGGGTCGGCTTTGCCTATTTCAAAGCCTTGTTTAAGCAAGAATTCCTTAAGGCATTCATACCATGCTCTTGGTGCTTGCTTAAGCCCATAGAACATCTTTTGGAGTTTGTAGATGTGGTTGGGGAACTTGGGATCTTCAAAACCTGGTGGTTGCTCAACATAGACAAGTTCTTGAATGGGGCCGTTGAGGAATGCACTCTTCATGTCCATTTGATATAGCTTGAAATTGTGATGAGCGACATAGGCTAGAAGCATTCAGATTGCTTCAAGTCTTGCCACCGATGCATATGTTTCCTTAAAGTCCAAGCCCTCTACTTGAGTGAAACCTTGAGCAACCAATCTTGCCTTGTTTCTTATCACCATGCCACTCTCATCTTGCTTGTTGCGAAAGACCCACTTGGTGCTAATGATATTGGTGTTGGGTCTTTCCACCAAGGTCCACACTTAATTTCTTTCAAAATTGTTGATCTCATCTTGCATGGCCATCACCCAATCTAGGTCACCAAGTGCTTGCTCAACCTTAAGAGGTTCCAAAGAGAAAATAAACAAGTAATATTGGCAAAAGTTTGCTAAATGTGAACGAGTTGTTACCCCCTTTTTGAAGACTTCTAAGTATGTTATCAACGGGATGATCCCGTTGTATTGTTTGCCTTAGCCTTGGATGCTCAATGACCTCTTGTTCATCTTCTGGATCTTCATCATCATCTTGCTCAAATATGGGTTGTAGGTTTTGTCCATGAGCTGGAGTCGAATAAGTTGCTGCTAATAGTGTAGGTGTAGCACTGCCACCCTCAAGTGCAGCACTGCCGTACTCTGGAGTTGCAGCAGGTGTTTGCTATAGTGTAGCATCAGGTACGTCAGTGGAAATTGGTGCAGCAGCAACTTGAGGAACCACCACTTCAATGACTTCATCTTCTTATGGTCTAATATCACCAATAGCCAATTGCTTGATTGCTTCACATGGTGGATCCTCCTTTCCTACAACACTTGAATCAACTTGCTCCACTTGAGAGCCATTAGATTCATCAAATGTCACATCTACCGCAACCTCAACTCTCCTAGAGGTTTTGTTGAAGACACGTAGGCATGCTCATTTGATCCATAACCAAGAAGAAAACCTTCATCAACTTTAGGTGCAAACTTAGAGATTTTGGGTTTCTTGTTAAGTATGAAACACTTGCACCAAAACACTCTAAAGTAAGACACCTTAGGCTTGTTACCGGTTAGAAGCTCATATAAAGTTTTCTTCAACTTCTTGTGTAGGTAGAGGCGGTTGATGGCATGGCAAGCGGTGTTGACAGCGTCACACCAAAATATGTCCGACGTCTTGTACTCATCTAGCATTATCCTTGCCATGTCAATGAGTGTATGGTTCTTCCTCTCTACTACACCATTTTGTTGAGGGGTGTATGGAGTTGAAAACTCATGCTTGATGCCCTCTTCATCAAGAAACTCCCCAACTAGAGTATTCTTGAATTCGGTCCCATTGTCACTTCTCATTTTCTTGATAGGGAGACTGAACTCCTTTTGAGCTCTTCTAACAAAAGTCTTCACTTTGTCTCTAACTTGACACTTATCAAACAAAAAAATATCCAAGTGAAACGGGAATAATCATCAACAATAACAAGACCATATTTGTTACCCCTAATACTTAGGTAGGTGACTAGTCCAAAGAGATCCATGTGTATGAGCTCCAATGGTTGCGTCGTGGTCATGATGCTCTTTGGTGGGTGAGATACGCCAACTTGCTTTCTGGCTTGACAAGCGCTACATATCCTATCTTTCTCAAAGTGAACATTTGTTAGCCCAAGAATATGTTCATCTTTTAGAAGTTTGGCCAAGTTCCTCATCCCAACATGGGCTAGTCAGCGATGCCAAAGCCAACCCATGCTAGATTTTGCCACTAAACAAGTCTCAAACTTAGTTTTGTTGAAATCAACTAAGTAAAGCTTGTTCTTTAATTGACCAGTAAAGACAATAGAGGAATCCTCCCTTCTAAAGACTTCCACACCCTTATCCAAAAAGAGACAATTGTAGCCCATCTCACACAATTGAGAAACGGACAACAAATTATAACCTAACGAATCAACATGTAAAACATTTGTAATTGAATGCTCAAGGGTTATAGCAACTTTACCAAGACCAATCACATCCCCCTTAGAGTTGTCTCTAAAGAGAATATTTTCATTTGAATCCATCTTCAGGGTATATGATGAGAACATACTCCTTTCTCCGGTTATATAATTTGTACATCCACTATCAAGCACCCAACTTGACCCACCGGAGGAGTATGCCTGCAAAATAGATTTAGTTGCTTGATTTAGGTCCCCAATTAGACTTGGGGCCTTGCATGTTAGTCACAAGAAATTTAGGAACCCAAATAGAAGTATTCCTATATGTGTTGGCTTCCTTTTCAACATATTTGGCAACCACTTTTCCACTGCTGTTGTTCCTTAAAACAAAACATGAAGTTAAGCTTTGTCGAGGTGGTTGAAACTTTGGTTGGTAGGCATACTTGTTCATAGTACCCCACACTGAATCCTTTGGCTTCTGCTGAACATGTTTCTGCTGGGACACCTTCTTGAGCTTAGTTTGATCAGGAGCAGAATTGGTAGCCTTCCCATTTTTGCGGGGAGCGGCACTACCGCTGTCTGTGCAGGCTGATCTATACCAACTCTTTCATTCCTCTCAAACTTGACACACTCATAGACATTTATGATCTTTCTTCCATTTGTCTTGGCTCCTACAGTGTGCCCAAGCCCATGCTTGATTGAGGGTGTCTCCCTTGCTTGAATTGAGGCACTTTTGAATCATTTGCCTTTTTGTCACTTACTTGAGCCTTACCACTCAAGCAGCCCTTGCCAATGATCTCATTGAGTCTAGCAATTTCTTTTCTCATTGCCTCCATGTTTGCAAGGTTAGTGGAGTAAACATTCAAATCAATATTATAACATTTTCCATAACCTTGACTAGTGGAGGTAGTAGAGGCATCCTTTGCCTTAGAGGGATGTGAGTTGCTATCCCAAAGAGTGTTATATTGCAACTCAAGTTCTTTGTGCTTTTCATCTAAGTCACAATACTTTTTCTTGAGAGCAATATTTTTTCTTTCTTTGTGACAGCATGGTCCCCTTGTTCTTTGGTCAAGGCCTTGCGTAAGGATTCCACCTCACTTCTCTCTAATGCAAGAGCTTCCTTGCTAGCAATGTAGAGATCCTCTTGTTGGATAAGAGTTTCCTCTCTAGATTCTAGCTCGGCTTGGACACTCTCTAAGTCCTCCATTAGTTTAGTGATGAATAGTTTGGTATTTCCATCTAAGTTCTTAGTTAATTTATCAATTTCTTCATCACTAGATTCATCATCACTAGAGCTATCACTAATATCACTACTAGAGATGTCACTAGGAGGTGGAGGTAGAGGAGCTTTGGCCTTGGATTTAGATTTTACCTTCTCACCCTTTGCCATAAGACAAATGTGAGGGGAGTAGTAGTCATCATCGAACATGTTGGTGAAGAAGATGGCTCATGAATAGCAATGGTTGCAACTTTCTCATCTTCTTCACTTGAGCTTTCAATAGATGAATCCCATTCATGCCCAATGTGAGCTTTTCCCATGTTTTTCTTGTTCTTTCTCCGGTCAGCCTTGTCCTCCTTCTTCTCTTTCTTATACTTGTTCTCCTTGATCTCATGTGGGCACTTGGCAATGAAGTGATTGGTGCTTCCACAATTGTAGCATGTCCTCTTCTTCTTGTTAAAAAACTTTCTCTTTACTACCTTGTACCCTTGTTTCTTCAACCCTTAGTGAAACCTCCTCATAAAGAGAGCAACATCATCCACTTTCTCATATTTGTCATCATCATGTTCACTCTCACTAAGGATGAGGTGGTCTCTACTCTTTCTTGAACTTGCTTGATTGCTTTGGGCTTGCTAATTGAAGCTTGCTTGTTGGTCTTGGATTTGCTAGTAGAGCCTTCCTTGCTTGATTTGTTGGCCTTGAGAGCTACATCCTTGTTGATCTTGATGCCTTCTAGGTTTGCTTGCAATTCTCCAAGCTTCTTCCTCTCATTTGCTTCTTCTCTTTGCATGTCAAATGTCAAGGTCCTCCCAAGTACATCATTTGGTGTGAAGTACTCAAACTTCTTTTTGTCTCTAATTAGAGTTACTACGGTCTCATTTATTGGTGAATAAGCTTCCAACATAATCTTGACAACTTTGTGATCATCTAGCTCATCACAACCATAGTCTCTAATCTTGACCACCATGGTCATCAACCTATCAAACATCTCTTGTGGCCCTTCTCCATCCAAGATAACAAATTGGTTGAGCTTGGACATCAACAAATCAATTCTTGCCTTTCTCACTTTGTCAACTCCTTCATGTGCAAGATGCAAAGTATCCCTAATTTGCTTGGCAACATCCACACCAATCACTCTATTGTACTCATCACCATCCAAGGCACTAAGTAGCACACTAGTAGCTTGACCGTTGAGGTGGATGATTCTCATTTCTTCCATGGTTGGATTCTTGGGATCAACTGGTGGCTCAAATCCATTACAAACAACCTCCCAAATGTCAGGATGAAGACCTATAAGATAGGCTCTCATCAAGTGCTTCCACTTGGCAAAGTTAGTCCCATCGAAATAAGGTAACTTGCCCGTGGGCACATTGATGAAAGACTTGCGATCATGGTTAGTCATAGACATAGAAGAATAGTTAAAGGATATGGCAGCATATTTGTTGTCGTCATTCTTTTTGCCCTTTCCTTTCTTGTCCTTCTTGCTATGCACTTGGTAGGACTCATCATCATCACCATCTTCGGAGCTGCTAGATAGCTCACTTGAAGATGCATTGGAGGCTTTTGCTTCTTGTTCCTTCTTCTTTCTTGCTTCTCTTCTTTTTCTTCTAGCTTCTCTCTTGAGTCTTCTTTCTTCTTTTCTTGCTTTCTTCTCTTCTAACCACTGCTGCTCCTTCTTCTTCTCTCTTGCTTCTCTTTTCTCTTTTCTAGCTGCCCTTCTTCTTCTTCTTCTTCTTCTTTCTTCTTCATTTTGAGCTTTTTTGGCATCGGTTGCCTCTAGCTACGGGTGCGTGGAGTTGCTCGCTGTAGAGGCGCTAAGCTCACTGCTGTTAGTGTCATGCAGCCCAACGTCCTTTGGATCGACGTTGATAGGCTTCACAACACCAGATCCTCCCTAGGGCTCCATACCTCACGTGGTGAAGCGCGCAAAAGGTAACCTACTCTGATACCACTTGTAGGATCTCTGGAACGCCTAGAGGGGGTGAATCAACCTATAAAAATTCAACTCAAACCGAAGTCAAATTCACCCGCGGTACTGCTGCTCTGTGAGCGCAGCACTGCCGCACCTGTAGGAGAGATTAGTTCACAGTTCAAAATCTACCCAATAAAATTTAGATTGGGTAAATTTCTTAGCTTCCTGTAGGATAGTAGATCATAGATTGATAGCTAAAAGTGGTGGGAATACCACCCACAAGTAGATCAACCTCAAACTCTAGAAATCACCTCAATCAATAGTATGTCATGCAAGTAATGTAAATCAAGCACAAGTGACACAATGATTTATCCCGTGGTTTGGCTCACCATCAAGGCTTGCCTACCTCATGTTGTTGAGGTTAGCCACTAAGGCTTAGAGCTTTCCAGCCCTTCCTCATTCTCAAGTCAAGAGACTTAACTCTTGAGATGAGGGGTGAGTTTAATAGCTTCAAGAGATAGTTACAAACCTCTCGGGGCTGCCACACAAGTTAGCAAGCTCCAAGAGTAACAAACACATCCACCGACCAAAACATGAACCAAGTGCTCTTTAGAGTTTGGGAATCAATGGAGCCGCTCTCTAATCGAGTTTGGGACCACTTTTCCTCAAGGATTGATGGGGAAATCAATAGATTTGCTTGAGGGCTTGAGGTCAACAATGGAGTGAGAGAGAGAGAGAGCTCCTGCTCTATTTTGGGTGTGCTAAAGTGAGGAAGAAGAGAGCTGGTTCTATTGAGGAGGAAAGGGAAGGTATATATACCCCCCACCCTCAACGGTCACTTGAATCACAGATAGCCATTGGGGAGGAAAGGGAAAGGTATATATACCCACAACCCTCAACGGACACCGCACCCAAGGGGTCGGGCAAGACGAAGCCCGTAGCCTCGAGGTCGGGTGAGACAGAGCCTGTGACCTCGGGGACGGGCGAGACAAAGCCCGCGACCAAGGGGTCGGGTGAGTCGGAGCCCACAACCAAGGGGTCAGGCGAGCCGAAGCCCGTGACCAAGGGGTCAAGCGAGCCTCTCTTCAAGTGTGGCGGTGCCGCACCACGCAAGACAGCAAGGGTAATAGTGAAGTGTAGACTGTCTTGGCTGTGAATCTGAGGATGCATGTGGTTGTTTGAGCACTTGGTAGCACATATTAGCTTAAGCATTGTGCCCCTCTTTATAGTATGGCTTTTCCTATACTCAAATTCAATATATAAAAGAATTTAAACCTCCTTTGAGTTTGAAGCCATCTACATTTATAATTGGGGACTCCTCCATTTCATGTAGCATCCTCGAATATAAATTTCCTGCTTGTCATCTCGATAAATCTCATTAGTTCTCTAATTGTGTGGTCATTATCACCAAAACCCACAATTAAGGCTTGATTGCACTTTCACTTAGAAATGAGAGAGCAAAAGGTATAGTGCGAAGACTCGTAAATCTAGTAGCTCACGAAGGCCACGTTAAGGTTGTACGCATCTTCCACTTGGTGTCATACATCCTCCACTAGGTGTTGTATGACCACAGTCCAGCAGCAAGCAGTCAGTGTCAGAGGTTGCGAGAGGGTATCGCATGAAGGCTCGTAACATCCCCCCGCAACCAAAGACACCATCTGGCACAACCTGGTATCAACCATGTTCGACGGGAGCGCAACTGCTCCAGCATAGCTGAAGGCCAAAACAAAACAAACCAGGGGCAAATGGAGGCAATGTCTAAGAAATGCTTCTTCAACCTCTGTTGCTTGCTCAAATTGCTCTGTGGCCTCTAGAGAAGCATCAAGATTAAAGACTAACACCTCCGATGGATGCTCAAATTATACCAAAGGCTTCGCAACAACTGCAAGATCGAATACGAGCACCTCAGCTTCTCCACTGCGACATGCTAGAGAATCCATGTTAACCTCAAGCAAGCACAAAGACGGATGCTAGAGCAACAAAGCAGACACTAAAGCCTCCGCAAGGCGCACAAGGTCAAAGACTAATACCTTAGCTTTTTCACGCAAACACACAGACTCGTACTCAACGTCGACTAGAGAAGAGAGAAGCAAAGGCAAGAGACAAAAAGTAAGCCGTAGAAAATGTAACCCTTTAGCGTAGCTAAAACTCATACTAAGAATCTTTCATAGAACAAGTGCATAGCTAAACAAACCAGGGAAAGTTCATTAGAAAAGTAGACATGATTATAGCAATAGCGCATTAGAAGCGCAATAATACAAAAGTCTAAAGGCAATAACAGAGCAAAGCACAAAAGGCGTTAAGCCTTCCAAGCAATAGCTACAAGGACGCAAAGGCCAGTCAAATAAATCAACATAAAACTAAGGTTGAAGCCCTCGCTACGCTAGCGACCTAGTAAACTCCGCACGTTCATTATCAATATCATACTTTACGAAAGCAAACATCTCGCAAACAAAACGTCAAGGAAAAGCTTCCCGCCAATATTGCCATAGTTTTCCACTAACATAAATCCCGTCTTGATACATAGTGATAGGGGGTACATCCTACATAGGCCTAGAGAAGGAGACCAGCGTAGGACAAGTTCACAATTCAGTCCTAGATATATACAAAAGAATGGGCGTCTACAGCACATCGCCTTCGACCAAACATAAAAACTAGCTAAAACCTAGACACTACACCTCTGGGTTAGTAGGGGTAGGCGTAGGCTCCTTGGACTTCGGGACCTCGGCAGTAGGGGAAGAAGCCTTTGGAGCCGACACCTCTGTAGCATGGGAGGATTGTGCCCCAGTAGTACCATGCACAGCCCCCACCTTCTGTAACTTCTGCAAAAACAATACAAAGTTATAAAAACAACAAACAAGCGACAGAAAATGTGGGGGGTACGACCCCGGATACCCACGACAGACTACATGGGCTGCGCCCCCAGGGGTGGTCTAGCCCATAAGATGAAGCCTTGTAGAGCACGGTGCTGCTCGATGCCCCCCGCAACACACCGGGAAGATATCCTGAAGATACTATGAGATCTGTTAGGATACGTTCGATCCCATGATTCATATAATCTGTTATTGCTTTCTGGTTATCTCCTAGATCTAACCGACATGTAACCCTACCCCCAGACTATATAAGGCGGGCAGGGACCCCCTCAAAACACACACAACATCATATCATAGCCAATACAATCTAACAGACCACAGGAGTAGGGTATTATGTCGCGCTGACGGCCCAAACCTATCTAACTCTTGTGTCTTTATTGCCTTCTTATTCTCGATTACACGCATCTCTGTCGATCAATCTACCTTCATGGGATACCCCTCGGAGGACTGCCAATGATATTCTATCGATAGTTGGCACGCCAGGTAGGGGTGTGCGTGTTGTTTCCATGTCGAGCAAGATGGAATGTTTTGCAGGCTCTTCGTCCCTCCCACAGCCCGGCCAGATCTTCACGGTCGGATCAATCTCCTGGGTCATCAACGCTGATGGAGACGGAGAGCTCATCGAGCTGGTGTAGATCGATTCTTCACCGACCACCCCAACACCTACAACTACAGATCCAATCTAGGAACCACCTTTGAGGCTATCTTCATCAACAATTCACCGCTCGCTCCCCCGCTACCCGAGGAAACGGATCAACAATGATGATCTGATCGCATCCATCGATTAGGTCAGCTAGAAGCTCACCGACTATCTCTCTATCACGGAATTGGCTCTGACCACTCTGGTTCAGCACCGACCACCCTCTGATTTTGATCTATCAGAGGCCACTCAGGAAACTCTAGGGGTTATGGCTCTACCCTTTGGGCTCACCAGCGTCACCGCCTCCTACAAAGATGCCCTAAGGGGCAAATTCACTGACCAGGTGGGAGACATCTATCCTCTCATCGACTAGATCACCGACCAGCTCTCGCCGACTATCAACATGCGACACATTGGCCGACACCCCGAAGCATCCCTCCACACCATCCTAGAGGAGAATCCAGACTCTGAGTCCAAGGCTCCATGGAGACTGTCGCCGAAACCATCGCCGTCCAATCTCCTTTCCCACCCTTTCTAGGAGGTGGGATCTTTAATGTCAGCGTCGACAGCCCTCCATGGGATGGAGAAACCGATGAGGACCGCACCGCTCATGTCAATAGGAACACCAACCATGCACAACGCTGAGCAAATGAGGCCACCATTGTGCTAGCCGAGGCTGCTCGCAACAAATAGCTCGACTCGCAAGGGAGGCCACGCCCACTCCAATGCAACCTCGATGATGAATTTGTCTATGTTGATGGCCACAACATCTACAAGACCCCAAGCGCCAACTTGGCCATGGCCGCCAATGAGCTCGCCCAGCTTGAACAAACACCAGAAGTCGCCAAGGTCATCGCAATGCTCAAAGCTGCACACTGCTAGGTCAACGAGATCCACCAGGATCAAAGACCTTCCTACTCGATGAGCTTGATTTGCCAATCCGCTGTGCCAAGATCCAATCGCCGCCCCAGCCAAAGTCATTTCACCGACCAGCACCGTGATGATGGACAACCCCTCTAGGGGGGAGCTAGGGGGAACCGCATTGACTACCCTCACCAACATGACCAAGAAGTCAACTAAGATGTCCGAGCACACATCAACAATCTCCGCGACGCATGACGTCATATTGACGGGCGCCGTTTCTCTCGCCATGAAGAAGAAGTATGCCGACGTCTAGAATACGAGCAAGAGTTCGGTAACCCAGACTCTGCCCTCCAGCCACTCAACGCCGACAACCCCACAGATTACGACGATAATGATCTCGAAGGGCCCCGAGTATTCACAAGGGCACTCTGAACACTCCAGTGGCCTCGTGGTTTCAAAATCACCAGGGTCAAGCCCTATGAGGGACGAATGAACCCCACATAGTGGCTACAAACTTATGCCACTGTTGTGAGCACTACCGGAGGAGATACTAGTGTCATGGCGAACTATCTTCCCATCATGTTCATGCCAACCATGATGAACTAGCTCAGGAGCCTCGCCCTGGATTCCATAGGATCCTAGGAATAGCTGAAGAAGGTCTTCACCGACAACTACATGGCTACGTGTACTTGGCCGGGCACCAAGCACTATCTGAACCGCATCTATTAGAAATTGTCCGAGCTCCTCTGTAGCTACATCAGATGCTTTTTCGAGATGAAGAATTCTATTCCCAACATCACGGAAGCTGAAGTCATCACCGCCTTCATCGGAGGACTCCATCACCACGACCTCCGCTCCAAATTCAATCACAAGCTGCCAAAGGGGATTGGCGAGATGATCACGACTGCTGACCAGTACGCCAATGTTGAAGAGGCCAAAGTACGCTTCAATGAGGATGCGGGCACTCACTGCCCAACTCATCGCTAAAGATGGCAACGGGGCCCCGATACCCGATACTCGACGGGTATTTGATCTATTAGGGGACGGGGATGGGATCATATCTTTACCCACGGGCATCTAAATGGGAAAGAGTCCATACCCAACGGGTATAGCAGGTATGGGAACGTTCCCTGTTTACCCATCCCCGTTACCCGTTGGAGAACCCGACTATTTGAGTTGTCTGTGAGTATTAGGCCCAAAGAAACTCAACATAGGTATTTTGGTCCAAATCTGAACAGTCATATATATAGTTTGTGTGTTCTAGGAACCCTCGTTCAATTTTTCCTCACCATCTTCGCCAGCAGCACAAGCACGCCTGTCTCATGAGCGCTCGTGCCCCTCGCTTCCTCAGTTCGGTCTCTCTGCCACCTTTGCTCGTCCTCCTCGCAACCTCGCTCCTTCTCCTCGACATCTCCGAGACTCCGACACTTATACCCGGGTGAAGAAGAAACGTCTCCGATTGCAAAGCTACGACCCCAAGTGTCCTTGTTTATTGGGTATGCAGTACCCGTCGGGTATCTGTTACCCGACCAATACCCGAAGGGTATGGGGATGGGCAAGAATCTATACCCGAGACAGTTAATGGGGATGGGGACGGGATGAATTCTCCATAGCGGGGAAGAGAACGTTCCGGCGATACCCAATAGGTATATCCCCGTTGCCATCCTAACTCATCGCAGCGACGAGCGCCCCGATGACCGCAGCCACCATCAGGACAGCGCCCGTGATCGGCCGGAAGGGTCCAGATCTAGTCAATATCGCCGCCCCCGACCAGACCACATCGTCGCTGCCATTGATGAACCTCGCGCCAAATGCAACTACGACGAGCAGTACAAGAAGATCCTCGAAGGCCCGTGCCCCTCCACAAGAACAACAAGCACAAGATGAAGGACTGCCTTGGCTTGGCTAAGGAGTTCTAGGCCAAAAAGCCGAACGACGACAATGACGACGGGCCAGAGGCCGCTGACCACCTAGGGACAACAACAATGCCTTCTTGGATCATGACAAAGTGGTCGCCACTATCTTCGGGGGCCTCACTGTCACCGAGAGTAGATGAGATTGGAAGCACACCGCCCGCCGGGTGCTCGCCATCAACGCAGAAGACGCCATCGCCAACCCCCACTATTGTCCTCGGTCCAAGGTCCCCATCACCTTTAGTAGGGCTAACCAGTGGGTGGACATCCCTTACATAGGGTGTTTCCCCCTCGTTCTTGATGCAACCGTCAGGAAAGTACTCATCGACGGTGGAAGTGCTCTGAACCTCCTCTTCACCGGAGCTCAAAAGGAGCTAGGCCTTGGGATAGGAGACCTCACACCCTCTGATTCCTCCTTTTGGGGTGTGGTACCTGGCAGGGCATCCAAGCCGCTTGGAGAGATCACCCTCCCAGTACAATTCATCATGGCCAGCAACTACCGCATCGAGCACATCAATTTCTACATCGCCGACTGCAACACCGCCTACCACGCCATACTTGGTCGGCCAGCTCTGGCCAAGTTCATGGCCATACCGCACTACACCTATCTAGTGTTGAGGATGCCTTCACCTGTAGGAGTTTTGGTCCTACGGGCAAACCTCTCCATCGCCTACACCTACAAGACAAAGAGTCTCACCCTCACCGAAGCCACCGACCTCTCCATCCAGATGGCTAGCGTGGTCACCGACGCCAAGATGGTGCCTACCAATGACCTAGAGATCCCAGCGCTGGAGCCTCCACATGCCTCCGCCAAGTCCAAGGAAACAAAGGAGGTCGGCCTTGGCCTCGATGACCCCACCAAGACCGTGAAGATTAGGGCTCACCTCGACCCCAAATAGGAAAGTGCGCTCGTCTCCTTCCTATGTGCCAACATCGATGTGTTTGCTTAGAATCCTACAGACATGCTGGGGGTACCATGGGAGAAGATTGAGCACTCCTTGAATGTCTCGTCGATCGCCAAACCGATCAAGCAGAAACTCCAACGATTCATGCCAGACAAGAAGGAGGCTACTAGGGTAGAAATAAAATGGTTCCTAGCTGTCGGATTTATTAAAGAAGTGTATCATCCTGAGTAGTTAGCAAACCCTGTTCTTGTTCAAAAAAAGAATAAAGAATGGAGAATGTGCGTTGATTACACTGATCTCAATAAACACTGCCTTAAAGACCCCTTCGGTCTGCCTCGGATAGATGAGGTTATAGACTCCACCGCCAGCTGTGAACTGCTCTCCTTCCTTGATTGTTACTCTGGCTATCACCAGATATCCCTTAAGGAGGATGACCAGATCAAGACGTCGTTCATCACGCCTTTTAGTCCGTATTGCTATACCACCATGTCCTTCGAACTCAAGAACGCCGGGGTGACCTACCAAAGGGCCATCTTGATGTGCCTTGACCAATAGATAGGTCACAATGTCGAAGCTTACATCGATGATGTGGTCATCAAATCTAAAACCACCGATAATCTTATCACCGACCTCGAAGAAACGTTCACCAACCTGAAAAGATACAGATGGAAGTTGAACCCTTCAAAGTGCATCTTTGGAGTTCCATCCGGCATACTCCTGGGCTATATCGTTAGCGCCCGTGGCATCGAACCCAACCCCAACAAGGTCTCTGCCATCACCAACATGAAACGGCCAACCTGCATAAAGGATATACAGAAGCTTACAGGGTGGATGGCTGCTCTCAGCCGCTTTATATCACGCCTCGGCAAAAAGGGTCTACCGTTTTTCAAACTCCTCAAGGCTTCCGAGCGCTTCTCCTAGTTGGAGGAGGCAGATACAACTTTTGAGCAGCTTAAGTTAATTCTAACGAAGCCTTTGATCTTGACGGCGCCTCAACCAGATGAAACCCTACTAATCTACATCGCTACCACTTCTAGCGTTGTTAGCATAGCTATCATTGTCGAGCGTGAGAAAGCCAGACACACCTATAAGGTGCAATGTCTGGTCTACTTTATCAGCGAGGTTCTTAATGAGTCCAAAACTCATTACCCTCAGGTTCAGAAGCTGTTATATGCCATTCTGGTCACGTCGCGCAAGCTCAGCCATTACTTCGAGTACTACAAGATCACCGTGGTCACTGAGTTCCCTCTAGGGGACATCCTCCGTAACAAAGAGGTCAATGGCTGCATCATCAAGTGGGTTGTCGAGCTTGGCACTTACTCCATCGAATTCAGAAGCAGGCCTACCATTAAGTCATAGGCGCTGGCTGACTTCGTCGCTGAGTGGACTGAGATCCAAGAGCCCATCCCCGCTACTTGCCCTGAGCATTGGGTGATGTACTTTGATGGTGCCCTCAACATCAACGGTGCTGGTGTTGGCATTTTATTCATTACACCGACCAAGGACAAGCTCCGATACGTTCTCCGAATTCATTTTCCAGCCTCCAACAACATCGCCGAATATGAAGCATGTCTCCACGGACTCCGTATAGCCGTCGAGCTTGGCATCAAATGCCTCATGGTATACAAAGACTCCGCGCTGGTCATCAGCCAGCTTAACAAAGATTGGTCCAGTTCTAGTGAGAAGATGGCCGCATATTGCACCGAAATCAGGAAACTGGAGGCGAAGTTCAACGGTATCGAGTACCACCACGTGGTATGGGATCAAAATCAGCTCACCGACCACCTATCTAAGATAGGATCTTCTCGCACCGTGATTCCACCTAGGGTTTTCATTCAAGACCTCTTTACGCCGTTCATTAAGGAAGAGAAGGAAGTTCAAGAAATCCCCCTGTCGAGCAGCTGATACTTGCAGTACCTTCACCGGCCGCCGATTGGAGGGAACAATTCATCAAGTACCGAACCAGCGCCGATGTACCTACCGACAAGACTGACACTGAACACCTAATCCGTCACAGCAAGCATTACATGCTGGTAGATGGGAACTTGATGAGAAAAAGTGCCAAGGAAGGGATACTGTAGAAATGCATCACCCAAGAAGAGGGAGCAAAACTAGTTCTCAAGATTCAATCTGGTTCCTGTGGCAATCATGTGGCCTCGAGAAACCTGGTCAGCAAAGCTTTTTGGGCTAGTTTTTACTGTCCCACGGCCATCGCCGATACAGAAGACCTCGTCTGATGTTGTGAAGGATGTCAATTTTTTCACCAAGCAAATACACGTGCTGGCACTAGAATTGCAGACCATCCCATCTTCTTGGCCTTTCGCATGCTGGGGACTGGACATGATTGGGCCTTTCAAGCCAGTGCCAGGTGGTTTCTGGTACATGTACGTCACCATTGACAAGTTCTCCAAGTGGATCGAATACAAACCGCTTGTTTTGGCTACTGCAAAGAAGGCAGTCGAGCACTTTGAAGATATCATCCATAGATTCGGTCTCTCGAACAGCATTATCACCGACCTCAGAACTATATTCACTGGTCATCATTTTTGGGACTTCTACGAAGACCGATGCATCTCCATCAAATACATCTCTGTTGCCCATCCTAGAGCCAACGGCCAGGTCGAACGGGCGAACGACATGATCCTCAGTGCCCTCAAAAAGAGGCTATATCAGAAAGAGGAAAAGCATCTGGGTAGATGGCTCAAAGAGCTCTCAGCTATGGTCTGGGGACTGCGCACTCATGCTAGTTGCAGCACTGGTGTGTCTCCATACTTTTCAGTCTATGGCTCAGAAGCCATACTTCCAGTGGACATTGCCTTCCGAGCACCTAGGGTGGAACATTGTAATGAAGAGCAAGCCGTAGCTATTCGGACAGAGGACGTCGACAAGGCCGAAGAAGAACACCTAATCACTTGCATCCGCACAGCCAAATACCTAGAAGGCTTGCGAAGATACTATAATCGCAACATCAAAGGTCGTTCATTTGCTGTCGGCGACCTCGTTCTCCATAGAAAATAGAAAACAGAAGTGATGCACAAGCTCTCCTCCCCCTAGGAAGGGCCTTACATGGTCAAAGAGGTTACTCGACCAAAGTCTTACTGGCTATGCGACCTGGACAGAATCGATATCCCCAATTTGTGGCACATCGATCACCTTCTACATTTCTATCCTTGAAACGCTACAGATATGTACTCTCCACTCCATAATGAATGAAGTTTTTGTCGCCATGATTTGTCTCCATTATTTCTCCACTACGGTTTAATCTCCATTTGCGATCGCTAGCTCTAAGCTACTCCTTAACAAACTCCGACAATTATACATGATCTCCACAAATACTCTGCCACGTTCTCCATATTAAAATATCTCTAAGATATTTCACCAACCATCGAGCAGCACATGTTCCGCTCTATGTTCTTTGGAGAAAACTCAGTCTCTGATCTCTCCCTACATGTGCTACGGGCTCCGCACTCTGCGTTATGGGTGGTCGGCTATAGTTCCCCGGTCACATCTATTCCTCCTACACGTGCATGGGCTCTGCGCTCGACGTTATGGAATATGGGCTAGCCAAGGCCAAGAGCTCAGTAACAAACTAATTGCTCAGACGCTACTTATACCACGTATAATTGTGTTAGGGTTAACACTACATCTATTTTTCACCGAAATACTAGCAAACTACATAAACATGCACATGTCACTTTACAACATTTATACACATACATAAATGTTTGTCTACGCCCTCATGCATTTAACTATCCTCTCTAGCTGATTACGTATAGGTTACTCTTCGAGTAGGTCATTGCATTTGGCCCTCTCCATCCACCTCGCCGAACAGATCGACATCGCCGACCAACTTTTTTGCCGTGTCCTCCACCTCATCTTCCAGCTGCTGTTGTTTCATCGCACCCGTCCCTCTAGCAAATCTGGCCCCTATTGCTTGAAGATCGATGGCAGGGTAGTGGGACTGGACCACCACTAGGGCATGTGTCATGGCGGAGACAGTGGCATCTCGATTGAAGCTCTTGAAGTTCTCCCACGCCGCCTTGCATCTGTCGATGATGGTGTTCGGACATGGTGACCTATCGTCGGGCTGTACCTCCATGTCGACGTAGTTGAACATAGGCTTGACCCCGGCAACCAAGGCATCAAGTTTCTCCCTCTAGATTCTGGCCTCTAGCTCTAGCACATTGAACTGTGCCTTGGTCCTTTGATGGTATTCTACAAGCACCGAGAAGATCCATCAAGCGAAGAAGTCACTTTAGCAACAACTCCGATCACGAACTACTCACCTTTCAGCTCCTCGGCCAGTTTCTCCACTCACCTAGACGCCTTCTTCTCCTCCTCTTAGAGTTGACCGATGACTTGATGCAACTGACTGAGCTCCGCGTCTTGCTCTACAAACATAACGGTCATTAGCAATAATAAGATTGTTCGGCAATGCAAAACAAATTCCCTGATCCGCCATACCTTTCCTCTGCTCGGAGATGTTTCTTAGCTACTTAGAAACACTCGTTAGCTGTTTGGAGACGATCGTCAGCTGCTCAGATAGGATGCCCATCTGGTACTCTAGGTCCTTGGTGTTGGACTCAGTAAGATCCCGCTCGTGCTAGGCCCTCTGGACGTTCTTCTCCATCAGCTTCACCGCCTCCTTTAGCTTTGTGTTCTCCTCAACAAGGGGCCCCATCCTCTTGATCTGCTCTTGCTGGTGTACGACAGTTCATGCTATGCCCCGCAAAAGCACCAAGATTATGAAGAACTCCAATCTCCAACATCAAATACGGACATCGCCGATGCAATACTGACCTCGATCTGCTTCAAGGCTGTGGAAAGGGTGGACCGTAGCTGCTTCACCTCCATAGAGGTGTCCTCCTCTTCCATGACCACCACTTCATCCCCCACTTGTGGAGGATCTAGATGGCTTGAGGTCATGATTCTTCACGCTCAATCTCCTCAACCTCATCCTCTTTCTCCACAGCAGGTGGCACTCCCTAGGCGCTCGGTGGCCGCATAGAGCGTCCGACCATGCCCTGTGATGTCTCAGGGTGCGCCGTTTGCTCCTCCAACACCACCAGCCTCTACGCCCCAGACTCTAACATGATGTTGGTAGCTCTAGCTCCCACCTCCGAAGATTCGGCGGCTGCCGCCGTCGCTCCTAGCGTCTCCATCACATTGGCCACCATCGTCGCCAGCCGTTCTCTGCTGCCAACTCCATTAGCAGTGGTGGTCGACTCCTCCGTAGGCTACTGAGTGCCTAGGGACTCCAGAACGGGGTCTGCTGGCATTGCCTCCATGCTAGGACTAGCCCCCGGCTACTCGCCAGTCTGGCCTGAAGGGTTGATATCCTCCACGCGCCTCATTCTGCATTAGATCAGTTCATCAATCACTGAACTATAAAGATCGAACAGCAAATGATTCCAAGGCAAGGATACTTACACGTCGGCTTCCTGATACACGGTTCTAAACCGGTGCTGCCTCCCCGAGCACCTAGGCATGGCTCTAGGGTCAACCCACGTGCCCTGGGCTGGAGGTCTTGTGGCCTCCGCCGTCGGCCTCTCTTCCGCCTGTTGCTTGGGGACTCCCTCCCTTCCCTTAGACTACACCTCTGCACGCATGTTGCGTGGCGGTGCTTTAGTGCTCGGAGGAGGAGCTACTAGAGCCTCATCATCATTTAACCACTCGAACATCACCGCACTCTGTGTCTGAATGGTCTGATCACCGCTGAGCAAGATGCCACCCGGCTTGCGGGGAGCTACACTCGCTGTTTTCCTCTTCTTTCAGGCCAGCTCATCCATCGCCGCCCTTTTCCCCTAGACTTTCTCTAACACCAAGGGGGACTCTCCGTCCGACCAGCACCTACGCCTCTGGGTTCAGATGAGGTGCTGATGGCACCTTCCTCTAACTGAGTGGTTGGCCTGGCATCTACCGCCTTCGACCAATCGCTCCTCGACACGCCCGAGAAGTACGCCGCATGTTCCTACAAATGGATCTTTCCACAAGCAAATCGGATTCACTCCTCGGCACGACATAGGATAAAAAGAACACCAGGACCAATAGTCTAGATTTTTACCTGAGGAGGTGGGTTTGTGCAGTTGAAGGCTCTCGGCTGCCCTAGCACGCTGTACAGCGCGTTTGAAGCAAATAGCTCTGTGGCTTGGTGTAGCATGGCCTCCTTCATCAGCCTCCCCTTCCTCTCCTGGGTGCCATCGGTGTCCCCCTTGAAGTCAAAGCCTATGTGGGCCCTCTCCTTGTAGGGTTGGATGCGGCGCACTATGAAGCTCACCACCACAGCGACTCCGTTCATCTTAATACCCCTTATCAGCCCGAGGAGCTCCTTCACCTAATCCATATCAGCACTGCTTGGCTTCTTTGACTAGCTCCTCTAGTTCTCTGGAACCTGGTCAATGTCGCACCGGATGGTAGGATGGCTCTACTTCATGTAGAACCACCTAGCATTCAACCCCTTCAGCGAGGTGTTTAGCGGCACAATGATGGACTCGCCTGCCATCCCATCACGGAGCTATATATACACGTTGTTGACCTCTCTAGAACCGCCCCTGCCCTTCTTCTTCAGCTAGAATAGGTGTTAGAAGAGGTTGAAGTGGGGGCAAAATGCCAAGAAACACCTCACAGAAATGGATAAAAATAGAGATGTGCAAGATGGTGTTTGGATGGAGATTGCATAGACTCACTCCCTAGAACTCCAAAAGGTCCTGCAAGAAAGGATGAACAGGAAGTCCTAATCCATGCCAGAAGTAATCTTCAAAAACTACTACTTCATCGATGTGCAGCATAGGGTAGGGCTCACCATTGGCCGGATGCCATCCGGGGGTGACTCGCTCAGGGAGAACGCCTGTCGCCACCATCTCGTTGAGCTCCATCTCCCCCATGAGGGATGGTACCCACTCCTGGTCATGACTCATCCTCGACAGCTGCCTTCTTCAGGTTACCACCTCCCCTCTTCGGCGCCATCTCTCAGATCTAGGTTGGGACTGGCAACGGAAGCGCATGTGAATGTGAATCGGGAAGCATGAGGGTTGAGGAGGAAGACGACGTGGCAAAGTGGCAAAGGTGGGAGCATGGAGTGCGGCAGGGAAGTTATAAAGCACCCTATCCACTTTTTGCATTCAAGGGTTTTTGGGAAACCGCACCACAATTTGTGCCCCTCCGAATTCCCCGAAGACCGAAAAGATCCATCAAGCGAAGAAGTCACTTCAGCAACAACTCCGATCACGAACTACTCACCTTTTAGCTCCTCGGCCAGTTTCTCCACTCACCTAGATGCCTTCTTCTCCTCCTCTTAGAGTTGACCGATGACTTGATGCAACTGACCGAGCTCCGCGTCTTGCTCTACAAACATAACGGTCATTAGCAATAATAAGATTGTTCGGCAATGCAAAACAAATTCCCCGATCCGCCATACCTTTCCTCTGCTCAGAGATGTTTCTTAGCTACTTAGAAACACTCGTTAGCTATTCGGAGATGATCGTCAGCAGCTCAGATAGGATGCCCATCTAGTACTCCAGGTCCTTGGTGTTGGACTCAGTAAGATCCCGCTCGTGCTAGGCCCTCTGGACGTTCTTCTCCATCAGCTTCACCGCCTCCTTTAGCTTTGTGTTCTCCTCAACAAGGGACCCCATCCTCTTGATCTACTCTTGCTGGTGTACGACAGTTCATGCTATGCCCCGCAAAAGCACCAAGATTATGAAGAACTCCAATCTCCAACATCAAATACGGACATCACCGATGCAATACTGACCTCGATCTGCTTCAAGGCTGTGGAAAGGGTGGACTGTAGCTGCTTCACCTCCATAGAGGTGTCCTCCTCTTCCATGACCACCACTTCATCCCCCCACTTGTGGAGGATCTAGATGGCTTGAGGTCATGATTCTTCACGCTCAATCTCCTCAACCTCATCCTCTTTCTCCACAGCAGGTGGCGCTCCCTAGGCGCTCGGTGGCCGCATAGAGCGTCCGACCATGCCCTGTGATGTCTCAGGGTGCGCCGTTTGCTCCTCCAACACCACCAGCCTCTACGCCCCAGACTCTAGCATGATGTTGGTAGCTCTAGCTCCCACCTCTGAAGATTCGGCAGGCTGCCGCCATCGCTCCTAGCATCTCCATTGCATCGGCCACCATCGTCGCCAGCCGTTCTCTGCTGCCAACTCCATTAGCAGCGGTGGTCGACTCCTCCGTAGGCTACTGAGTGCCTAGGGACTCCAGAATGGGGTCTGCTGGCATTGCCTCCATGCTAGGACTAGCCCCCGGCTACTCGCCAGTCTGGCCTGAAGGGTTGATATCCTCCACGCGCCTCATTCTGCATTAGATCAGTTCATCAATCACTGAACTATAAAGATCGAACAGCAAATGATTCCAAGGCAAGGATACTTACACGTCGGCTTCCTGATACACGGTTCTAAACCGGTGCTGCCTCCCCGAGCACCTAGGCATGGCTCTAGGGTCAACCCACGTGCCCTGGGCTGGAGGTCTTGTGGCCTCCGCCGTCGGCCTCTCTTCCACCTGTTGCTTGGGGACTCCCTCCCTTCCCTTAGACTACACCTCTGCACGCATGTTGCGTGGCGGTGCTTTAGTGCTCGGAGGAGGAGCTACTAGAGCCTCATCATCATTTAACCACTCGAACATCGCCGCACTCTGTGTCTAAATGGTCTGATCACCGCTGAGCAAGATGCCACCCGGCTTGCGGGGAGCTACACTCGCTGTTTTCCTCTTCTTTCAGGCCAGCTCATCCATCGCTGCCCTTTTCCCCTAGACTTTCTCTAACACCAAGGGGGACTCTCCGTCCGACCAGCACCTACGCCTCTAGGTTCAGATGAGGTGCTGATGGCACCTTCCTCTAACTGAGTGGTTGGCCTGGCATCTACCGCCTTCGACCAATCGCTCCTCGACACGCCCGAGAAGTACGCCGCATGTTCCTACAAATGGATCTTTCCACAAGCAAATCGAATTCACTCCTCGGCACGACACAGGATAAAAAGAACACCAGGACCAATAGTCTAGATTTTTACCTGAGGAGGTGGGTTTGTGCAGTTGAAGGCTCTCGGCTGCCCTAGCACGCTGTACGGCGCGTTTGAAGCAAATAGCTCTGTGGCTTGGTGTAGCATGGCCTCCTTCATCAGCCTCCCCTTCCTCTCCTGGGTGCCGTCGGTGTCCCCCTTGAAGTCAAAGCCTATGTGGGCCCTCTCCTTGTAGGGTTGGATGCGGCGCACTATGAAGCTCACCACCACAACGACTCCGTTCATCTTAATACCCCTTATCAGCCCAAGGAGCTCCTTCACCTGATCCATATCAGCACTGCTTGGCTTCTTTGACCAGCTCCTCTAGTTCTCTGGAACCTGGTCAATGTCGCACCGGATGGTAGGATGGCTCTACTTCATGTAGAACCACCTAGCATTCAACCCCTTCAGCGAGGTGTTTAGCGGCACAATGATGGACTCGCCTGCCATCCCATCACGGAGCTATATATACACGTTGTTGACCACTCTAGAACCGCCCCCGCCCTTCTTCTTTAGCTAGAATAGGTGTTAGAAGAGGTTGAAGTGGGGGCAAAATGCCAAGAAACACCTCACAGAAATGGATAAAAATAGAGATGTGCAAGATGGTGTTTGGATGGAGATTGCATAGACTCACTCCCTAGAACTCCAAAAGGTCCTGCAAGAAAGGATGAACAGGAAGTCCTAATCCATGCCAGAAGTAATCTTCAAAAACTACTACTTCATTGATGTGCGGCATAGGGTAGGGCTCACCATTGGCCGGATGCCATCCGGTGGTGACTCGCTCAGGGAGAACGCCTGTCGCCACCATCTCGTTGAGCTCCATCTCCCCCATGAGGGATGGTACCCACTCCTGGTCATGACTCATCCTCGACGGCTGCCTTCTTCAGGTTACCACCTCCCCTCTTCGGCGCCATCTCTCAGATCTAGGTTGGGTCTGGCAACGGAAGCACATGTGAATGTGAATCGGGAAGCATGAGGGTTGAGGAGGAAGACGACGTGGCGAAGTGGCAAAGGTGGGAGCATGGAGTGCGGCAGGGAAGTTATAAAGCACCCTATCCACTTTTCGCATTCAAGGGTTTTTGGGAAACCGCACCACGATTTGTGCCCCTCCGAATTCCCTGAAGCGGCGTGGTGGGCCGTTACCTGGGCTTCCGTGCAACTACAGCCCATAGCACCCATTTTTCACCACAATTTGTTACTGCACACTGGATATTCGCTGACTTCTCCGCAATATCATTAAGGCTTAGTAACTCCTACTGTATAGCCATTACTCTAGTTTTTTCTCCATGATTTGATTTCTCCAAGATTTCCACTTGTGGCTTAGGGACTACGTCATCACTGTGACTTGGTTCCTCACCATGCTGGGGATTTTCTTCTGGTTACTGTTGTTTCTGACCCTGGCACCACGTGACCACGTCACCTACTATCAGGCTCGGGGACTAAGTGGGCACACTTCACCATGCGGTGAATGTTGGGTTTTTTCATTTAGGGCTCCGCTCGGGGACTGGCAGCCTGCTTGGCTGGTCTTCTACTTTGGACCCTGGCACCACGTGACTACGTCACCTACTGTTAGGCTCGGGGACTAAGTGGGCACACTTCACCTTGTGGTGAGTGTGTTTGCTTTAATCTAGAAGACTCTATGACTCTTGAAGTTGAAGAAGACAATCTCCCTTTCTCATAGTCGGACTCTAAGTGGGCACACTTGGTCCACTGTGGGAAAATTTTCAATTTTGAACTTGAGCTCCTTACATCCTTCTAGCAAGCCTTACTTGGGAAGAGCTTGTGCTTGGCCATGCAGTTAAGATGGTCAGCTATAGTCCACAACTTCTTGACGACTCATTAGGGTGGTCGAACCATGAGTCCAATTGCTCGACATTGTTCACACCTGCTCGGACAAGCTAAAAGGTCCTTGTTTGGTTTTGGTAATTGAGTGACAACCTAGGTGGACTAATTGTGTTTATGTGAGATACACAGGTGATTAGTCCACAGGTACATGTGTGTGAGCAACATATGCCATGAAGGTGAAAATGGCTTGGAAATGTTGCAAAGCTCACACATGTGATGATGAAGGAGCTTAAATGCACATGAGACATGACATTGAGTCATGTGATCAAGGTGGAGAAGATCAAGACAAGGCTTGGCTTGATGGACCGGTTGCAAGCGTGAAGGGCAAGTCAAAGGCTTTGGAGTGATGGACCGTGTGGCGGTGAAGCTTGAGCAAGACTTGGTGCCGATGGACGATGGCAACGATGAAGAGCAAGTGAAGTCAAGATCGATGAACCAATATGATCACATGATGATATGAAGTGGATCATATCATTGTTGATCGTGTTGGTGCATGTGTTGCATCGACATTGGAGGAGATGAAATGGAATGCGCAAGGCAAAGGTATAACCTAGGGCATTTCATTTCACCGGTCATAGGTGTGTAGAGAAGTTTATGACCGGGTTTAGGATAGATGGCCGTACTATCAAGAGGAGCAAACTTGTTTGCATATCGGTCATCTAGTGCCACTCGAGTGATCTAACTTTGCATCGTCGCTAGGATCGAGTGGCGTGGCAAGTTGAGTGGCTAACATCCTTTGGGAAATGATTGTGAAAATGCTAACACACATACACATGATGGTGTACACTTAGTGGTGTTGGCACATTTACAAAGGAGGTGGTGTTTGCAGGGTTGAGATGGGTTTGGGTCTCGGCGGGATTCGGCGCTTTTGGGAAAATGGAAAGCCTATTTTCTATTGCGCCGGATGCAAGTTCTTGTGGTTAGCACATTGGAGCAAGGGTGAAGAAGTTAGAAGTGAAAATGAGTTGATCGCAAAGATGCTGGCGTCGGTCAACTGACCGGACACTGGATCTGTATGCACCGGACGCTGGCAGGCTGCGTCCGGTCAGGCTGACGTACGATGACACAGAAGCTGAAGTGTGACCGGACGCTGGCTGCGTTCGATCAAGTGTGACTGGACGCGTCCGGTCGAGGTCGGTACCTTACTGGAAACGACCAGATGCTAGGGGTTCAGCGTCCGGTCAGTTGAAGCTGCTGTGTCCGGTCAGGTCAAGTGACAGTTGAAATCGGGACACGTGGCCATCTGCGGGCGATCGGACGCTGAGGTCCAGCGTCCGGTCAACACGACCGGAGCGTCTGGTCGGCCCGACCGTTGCCCAGTGAAGGGGTAACGGCTAGTTTAGCCCTTGGGGCTATAAATAGAAGTGGCCTTCGGCCATGGCTGGTGCAGAGCACCAAAGGGGACTTAGTGTCCATGCTTGTGAGTGCTTGGGAGCCCTCCATCACACATATACATGATAGTGATCATTCGATTGTGTGAGTGAGCGATTCTAGTGCGATTGCATCGTGAGGTTGCATCGAGTGGCACTAGGTGATCAAGTTGCAAGCCGGTGGTGCTTGTTACTCTTGGAGGTTGCCACCTCCTAGACGGCTTGGTGGTGGTCTCCGTCGAAGCGCGCAAGAAGCTTGTGCGGTGCTCTGGAGAAGTGCTTGTGAGGGGCATTGTGCTCGCCCCATGGGAGCCGCGAAGAGCAACTCTAGTAAAGCATGTCATTGAGCTACCCTCACTTCCGGGGTAGGTTCTTGCGGCGCCCGACGTGCGGGCTTAGCAGGTGATGCTAATTAGCCGCCGAACCACCAAGTGAGCGGTCGACACAATGGGGACTAGCGTGTTGGCAAACACGTGAACCTCGGGAGAAAAATAATCGTGTCAACCTTATTCTTCCCGTTGGTTTGCATCCCCATTACACAAGCTTGCAATTACTTTTATACATATTAAGCTTGTGTAGTTGCTCTTGTAATTAGAAAGCTTGTGTAGCTTGCTAATTACCTTCTTGCTTGTGTAGCATAGAAGTAGTTCCCTTGCGTGGCTAATTAGGTTTTAGTAACCTTGTTAGTCACATTGCTTAGTTTGTGTAGCTAAGTATTTGCGCTCTCTAATTAGGCATTGGTTGCCTTGTTATTGAGCATTGCTAGTGAGCTTTGTTAGCTTTGTGCTTTTGCTTACTAGCATGTGTAGGAGCTCTCTTGTTGCTTAAAATACTAGTGGCATAGGTTTGTGTAACCTTGCTCCTAGAATTGTTTAGGAGAGCTCTAACTAGCCCGGCACCTTTGTTGCATAATTGTTATCTTTGCAAGGTGTTAGTGAACATATATAGTGGGGTATAGTCTTGGCTAGACCGATAGTTTTAATTCCGCATTTGTATCGGTTAGCCAACACGATTAATTTTAGAAAAGACTATTCACCCCCCCTCTAGTCGCCATCTCGACCCTTCACAAGCTCAAGACGGCATTGCACAACGGATACAAGGTGCTCAAAGACTAGCTGTGGGGGTTACGGCCCCGGATACCCATGGTAGACTACATGGGCTGTGCCCCCCAGGGGTGGTCCAGCCCACAAGACAAAGCCTTGCGGAGCACAGCGCTGCTCGGCGTGTCCCGTAAGACACCGAGAAGATATCCTGAATATACTACGAGATCTGTTAGGATACGTTCGATCCCATGATTCATGTAATCTGTTATTGCTTTTCGGTTATCTCCTAGATCTAACCGACTTGTAACCCTGCCCCCCAGACTATAAAAGGCGGACAGGGACCCCCTCAAAACACACGCAATATCATATCATAGCCAATACAATCCAACAGACCACAGGAGTAGGGTATTACGTCGTGCTGACGGGCCGAACCTGTCTAACTCTTGTGTCTCTGTTGCCTTCTTGTTCTCGATTAAACGCATCTCTACCGATCAATCTACCTTCGTGGGATACCCCTCGGAGGACTGCCAACGATATTCTATCGACAGAAAACTTAAGTGAAAACCAATAAGCTACGAAGAAAAAATTAACCTCAGCTCGGCATGCCTCCACTATCGAGCGAGCCTCCGCCCGGCCAAACTTCACCTAGAATGACTTCATCAAGTGGCGAACGGACCTTCTTATGCCGCGGGAAGTCACTCCGAGCTCGGCCGGACCCTCAAGGTCTTTTTCCTTCATGCCTTCGACGTGCGGGCAGTCGTCCTGCATCAGCATCTTCGAAAGGTTGGTGGCGGAGGCCAGGGCCCCAAAATCGACAGCGCTACTAACAAAGTCAGGGAGCTTCAGGAAGTTGGCCTTCATCTAGAAAAAAATACTGAACGTAGAAGGCTCAGAGGGCAGCGAAGACGTAGAGCCCCCGAACCGTTCGAGGGCACTCACATAGAGTTCAGCTGCGGCCAACCCAACAGATTTTGTGTCCTTGAGGCGCTTAGTCAGCATGTCCACCTGTGCCTTCAAGGCAGCACTGGACTCCCTCTCGACATCCACCTCCTTGCGAAGGTTATCGGCCGTCTCAATAGATTTTAGGGCGTGTTCAGCAGCCAATTGCTCGGCAACCTTCGTGCCTTCAAATTGTTTGCGCCCTCGTCATTAGACGAGGTTAAATCGTTGGAGGGATTATTGGCTGTAGGGATGATGGTGGAGGCGTCGGCGCTGTCAGTGCCGAGACCCGAGTACCTTTGGCGCACTCACACCTATATGAGGTTGGCGTCCCCTTGGTGGTGCAGTCCAAGGCCGTGGCTAGCACTGTAGCCCATGTGTTCTATTATCCGGTGAACTGTGAAGAAGTTCACAGCAGTCGTCGTCAACGCTGCCGGACAGAGCGATGCTGAAAGGTCCTAATATGGCTAGAGGGGGGTAAATAGCCTATTTAAAAATCTACAAATCAACTAGAGCAATTTGATTAGTATGACAAATAGCGTAATGCAAACTTGCTCTAGCTCTACAAGGGTTGCAAGCCACCTATCCAACAATTCTAGTTGCAATGATTACTTAGGCACACAAACTTGCTATGTAATTACTCACTAAGTGCTCTCAATCTTGCTACTCTAAAGAGCTCAACTAGATGAATGTAAATAATAAAGCAAGCCCTCAATTCTAATTACACTAAAGAGCTTGTATCAACTAGTTTGCAAGAATGTAAATAAGTGAGAAGGGTGATTATACCGACGTGTAGGGGATGAACCAAACACAAGATGAATATATAGCCAATCACCAGGAGAATGCCAAAGACAAGAGACAATCGATTTTCTCCCGAGGTTCACGTGCTTGCCAACACGCTACGTCCCCGTTGTGTCAACCAACACTTGATGGTTCGGCGGCTAAGAGGTGTTTCACAAACCTTGTCCACACAATAGGACACCGCAAGAACCGACCCACAAGTGAGGTAACTCAATGACACAAGCAATTTACTAGAGTTACCTTTCGGCGCTCCACCGGGGAAGGTACAACTCCCCTCACAATCACCGAAGACGTCCACGAACAATCACCAACTCGTGCCGATCCTCCACCGCTGCACCGAGCCATCTAGGTGGTGGCAACCACCAAGAGTAACAAGCTAAATCCGCAG
>NW_027098234.1:0-40000 GCF_019320115.1 Miscanthus floridulus
CGCAACACGAATACCAAGTGCCTCTAGATGCAATCTCTCAAGCAATGCACTTGGATTCTCTCCCAATCTTACAAAGATGATGAATCAATCATGGAGATGAGTGGGAGGACTTTGGCTAAGCTCACAAGGTTGCTACGTCAATGAAAATGTGCAAGAGTTGGAGCTACAACCGGCCATGGGGCTTAAATAGAAGCCCGCATGGAATAGAGCCGTTATACCCCTTCACTGAGCAAAACGCGCTCTAACTGGACGCTCCGGTCATACTGACCGAACCCTAGACTCAGCGTCTAGTCCACTGATTTATGCCACGTGTCACTCTGAGTTAAAACTGAACCGTCAAATCACAATGGCTAAGTGCTGACCGGACGCTCCGGCTGAACTGACCGGACGCTGAAGCCCCAGCGTCCGGTCGTTTCCAGTAAGCTCCCTGAGGCGTATTTCTTCGACCGGACGTGTCCGGTCCACCTTGACCGGACATAGACTAGCGTCCGGTGCAATACCCTAGGTACTATGCAGACCCATCAGTTTGACCGGACGTAGCCTATCAGCGTCCGGTCGCTGAGTGACCCAGCGTCCGGTCAGTAGACCGACGCCAGCATCATTTCGACCAACTCCATTTCAACTCTAACTTCTTCACCCTTGCTCAAATGTGCCAACCACCACGTGTATCACCTTGTGCACATGTGTTAGCAAATTTTCACAAACATTTTCAAGGGTGTTAGTACTTCACTAGATCCTAAATGCATATGCAAAGAATTAGAGCATCTAGTGGCACTTTGATAACCGCATTTCAATACGAGTTTCACTCCTCTTAATAGTATGGCTGTCTATCCTAAATGTGATCACACTCACTATGTGTCTTGATCACTAAAACAAAATGGCTCCTACATTTTATACCTTTACCTTGAGCCTTTCGTTTTTCTCTTTCTTCTTTTCCAAGTTTAAGCATTTGACCATCACCATGCCATCACCATTGTCATGATCTTCGTCATTGCTTCATCACTTGGAGTAGTGCTACCTATCTCATAATGATCTTGATAAACTAGGTTAGCACTTAGGGTTTCATCAATTAACCAAAACCAAACTAGAGCTTTCAAATGCCCTATGCATGTCCCGCGGAGCTGAATGGCCGGACGATGATGCCAAGCCCCTGAAGACAAACGAGATGGGTCGCCTATAATCCATAGCTATAATGGGCATGGCATCCTCATCGACAACCACAACGCCATAAGCATCGTCAACCATGGCACCATCAGCATCGACAACTACGACACCATCAGCATCAGCAACCACGGCGCCATAAGCATCGCCAACCGTAGTGCAAGGGATAGCACCAGTGTTGTGCCCTGCCACCCCCACGACGCCAATGGCAGCTGACCTGATCCCTCCACGATGCGACCGGCGGTGGCGCTGCTCCATCGCACTACGACGCCGGGCTCGGACAGCCCCTCCCTGTCCTCCACTACCAGACCCAGGAGCTTTGCCAAGTGCCAGCGGCACTCGGCAAAGTCCCAAAAACACTCGGTAAACGGTTTGCCAAGTGTAACACTCGAAAAACACCAGTCGGCATAGGTTTTAACGGCAAAGAGCTGTTTGTTGAGTGTCAATCGTCGGGCACTCGGCAAAGACTTTGGCGAGTGCCAAAAAACACTCGGCAAACATTTTTTGAAAAAAATAAAAAAACAAGCACCTTGCTCCGTCGGCCACCACCACCGCCCAGGCCGCCGCCACCACCACGCCAAGACCGTCGGCACACCACGCCCGCCCCCTCTGCCCCGATGAAGCAACGCATGGCTAGCCGGCTGCTCTGGATCTCTGGTCCTCAGGCTTGCATGCGTGCGCGGTCGTGTGGACGCCGCCGGGGAAGGAGGGGCCGTCGGATCCCCGCCGCACCGCCGCCAGGGAAGGAGGGGGCGCCGGATCCGCGCCGCCACGCCACCGGGGAAGAAGGGAAGGAGCATCCGCGCCGGATCCGCGCCGCCACGCTGCTGCAACGAGGAGCGCGCAGCGGATCCGCTTCTTGGGAGGGAGAGGGAGCCCACTGTGGTGGAGAGGAGGAGGAGGAGCGGACGCCAGATTCGACCTCCCTGGCCGCGCCACCGTCGTATCCCAGAGGGGTCGAGGAGGAGCGCCTGCGTCATAGTGGATCCGCGGCTTGGGAGGGAGAGGGAGCCCGCCGGGGTGGAGAGGAGGAGGAGCGCCCGCCAGATCTGGCCTCCCTGGCCGTGCCATCACCGGATCCCCCGCATCGTTGCGGAGGAGATGGCCGCTGCTGTCGGAACCGCGCGACCTCAAACGCTGGTGCACGCGGCCCTTGCCTGGGTGCGCGGCACCAACCACCAGGCCCTCTGCCGGGGGCGCGCAACCACCGCGGCCAAGCCCTGCACCGCCGCGAGAGAGTGGAGGGAGGGCCAGAGGGAGAGAGAGAGAGTTTGGAGGGAGGGAGAGAGAGGCGGTGCATCCGAGGGAGAGCATGAGGGAGGGAGGCGATGCCGGCGGGAGGAGAGGGGGCACTAGGGGCTGGGAGGAGAGGGGAAGAAGGAGTGGGGACGGGAGGGGTGGGACGCTGGGGACGGGAGTAGGTTAATTAGGATATTTTTTGTTTGCCGAGTGTTCTAGATCGGGGCACTCGGCAAAGTTTTTTTTCATTTTTTTTCTTCTTCTTTTTTTTTTGCCGAGTGTTCTAGATTTGAGCACTCGGCAAAGTTTTTTTTTCATTTTTTTCTTCTCCTTCTTTTTTTAGAAAAAAGATTTTATTTCTTGGCCGAGTGTTTTTTTTAACACTCGGCAAACCCCCTCTTTGTCGAGTGTTTTTTTTTACACTCGGTAAATCTCCTATTTGCCGAGTGTTTTTAGTAGCACTCGATAAAAAACCTAATTCGCCGAGTGTCCGAGGAAATACACTCGACAAATATAAAAACACTCGGCAAATTTGAGGATTCCGGTAGCGTTCTCTCGTCGTCTCCGGCGCGGCGCTCTCCCAGTTGGCCTGTGCGCGTCCTCCTCGTCGACTCGGAACCGCGACCTGGCCATGATGTGATGCACCATCTTGGTCGTTGGTGGCTCATCGGGACTCCCCGACGGCGACGCAGCCGGTCTCTCTCGGATGGCAGCCCCGGCGACGGAGCTGCAAGCCTCGCACGAAGCTGCAGAAGAGAAGGCCAGCTACACGGACATGAAGGCCATGGTGTTCCTGGTGGCCGCCACCGGCGTGGCCGCCGGGTACAGTCTGCTGCAGGTGGCGCGCTGTTGCGTCGCCCTGGCCATGTCCGACGGAGGCAACATGGTGCCGGGTCGGCGGCGGCCCCTGCTGGCCTGGTGGCTGGTGCGTCTTCTCGTGCGACCAGGCGCTGGCGTACGTGCTGCTGGCCGCCGTCGTCGCCGCCACAGCGCTGCAGGCCTCCGTCGTCACCAAGCACGGCCAGCCCGAGCAGCAGTGGATGGGGATCTGCGCCCTCTACGGCGCCTTCTGTAGGCAGGCCGGTGCCGGCGTCGCTAGCGCGGCCGCCCTGCTCGCCTTCCTCTCCGCCTTCAACCTGCTATACGGCAGCAAGAGCTAATATTGTTTAGTCATTTAAAAATTTATCGTCAAGCAGATACAATAGACATAGATTCTAGTAATTCATTTACAAATATTCATAGTATGAGATATTCATAGTACAAAGTTTTTATAAATATTCTTTGTGCAAGTTCTCGTAAATTTCATAGTACGAGATATTGGTATAAAATTCTCGTAAATATGTACAGTATAAAATTCTCATAAACATTTACCGCTATCCTAGTTACCATCTCAAGCAACTAATATTCCAGTAACTCTATCCTAGTTACCATCTCAAGCAACTAATATTCCAGTAACTCTATCCTAGTGACACGTTCATCACTTGCATGCACGTGTATTCTCGTAACCACTCAGTCGCCTACAGCCATGGACGTGGACAAGGACAGCCAAGTTACGACACTCTTTAGATGCGGCTCCTGCAGAACTGGAAACCTCCAGATGTGGCAATTATTTAAACAATTAATGTAATTACCGGCAGCGCTGATTGGGGGCTCTGATTAATTACCGTATAGGAAGGTTCCTGCATGCACTGCAGTAAGGCCAGTCTCAATGGAGATGTTATGGGAGTTTCACCTCTCAGTTTCCAAGACATGACATTAAGAATGAAACATGGCCTCTCAATGTACATTTTCATTTCACGGTTTCATATGGTAGCTTTAACATTTAATTAGTATACTGTGTTGGGATCAAATGTTGTATGCAAACTATGTAGCCTTTTGCGCCAGTTTGCACACTTAAAAAATACAGTTTGCACGGAGGAAAGAAACAAGTATAAAAAAAGATTGACATCAGATTTCGATGGCAAAATAAAACGCCTATGCAAAGTTCAGCAATAGAGACGGCTAGGTAACATTTAACGTTTTTTTTCCAGTAGCCTATATTCAATCGGCTGAAAAAGCATCAGGTGACCACCTAATCAACGAATGAAACTGTTATCAAAATAGAATGACAAGCATCAGGTGCACACAAGCATCAGGTACTCTGAACTCATTACCAAGTGACCAAATCAAATAAAACGGCTGATATCAAATGATCATAGATCCTATCAAACCATAGATATGCTGAAGCAGATACAATGCCATACTACTAACTGTAAAACCATGGAACTGAGTGGTTCTGGGGAGCAGAAATGTACTCTTCTCTGATAAGAGAGAAACCATACAAGCATCAGGTGCACACATGAGCTTTCAGTTCAGATAAGAGAGAAACCATACAAGTATGGCATTGTATAACTCTGGGAGATTTCTGGACAGTCACATTCACACATGATAAAATATAGATAACACTCAACTATATTTTCATTCAGATAAAATGCAGATAGATTTTCATTTCAGAGATAAAAAATTCAGATAGCCTCTCTCTCTCAATTCACTTCTTAAACATTCAGGCCAGTAGCAGCAACCATCACTATAACAGAAGTTAACCATATGAGCTACAGAGCTAAGCTTCGAGCAACCATCAGTTCATATGGTTGTTTTCACAGGATTCATATGGTTGCTTTCACCCTGCAGAAACAAAAATAGTTGAGCATGAGCACTCAGCCTAAATTGCAGCATTTCATATTCAGAGATACATGAGAATCACTTGTAGAAATTCAGAACTAACCTTAGTCGGCAAACAATTTTTCTCAGTCTTAGATATTGCTCTGTCTCGGTTAGCCTGTGAAAACAGAAACATCAAGCTCCAGTTTGATTTTAACCATCGCACATCCTAACATTTTTACGGTCTCTGTCGATAACTCTTTGTGCTACTAAAACCAAACAAATGAGCATACAACACATAGAGAGGTTCGTGAGCTGCATCTACATGTGTCTGTAGAGACATCCAGCATGTATGAACAGCTACTTGCATATGCATCTGATCGCAAAAAAAACTACTTGTAGGCATTTTTCTATACTAAAATCAACTACTTGCAGGCATGAATTTCTACATCTCTACACATCGAAATCAATAATGCAAAAGATAGTCACAAGTACCAGATATATGTGCACGACCACCAAACTTATTCCAAATATGTTCCACCAAATCATTCTTAAGTCGGCGATGAGCCGATTGATCTCGAATATAGTGCTACATTCACACATATATAGTGCTACATTCACTGGCTATATAGTGCAGCATTAAGTCTTAAAATAAAGTGCTGCATTCACACATATATAGTGCTGCATTCACACAAATATATAGTGCAACATTAAGACTGAGAACTAACCTTAGTCAGCAAATAACTTTTCCTCAAGCTTACGTAATGCCTTCTCTCGGTTAGCCTTTTGATCTTCAGACATGTGACTTGTATCTTGATTGAGCAAGGAATTGTAGACCTCAAACATCCTTGCTTCCTTTTGCTCCTTTGCTGCCTTCAAATTTGCGTTTGATATCTGAATTTGTGCTTCCATAATCTTTTCGCACTCCACCTTCCGATCTTGCTGCACCTTGATAATTTTCTCAATATTGTTCCCAAGGATCACAATTCCTTCCATAACATTATCCTTCTTGCGCTTTCCACTACGCTCAGCCTTTGCTGCTTCTCTACCAATGGGACGTGACTGTTCTTCTGGAACATCAACTATCTCAGTCTTGTATTTCTCTTTTTCTTCAAACTGTGCACATCATTTGGGCTCCTCTTTTAATATCTTCCACTAATGCACCAACGAAAAACGCTTTCCAAACCTGCTTTCATATATCTTCTGTGCCTCTTCCTCTAGCATGTCGTCGGAGTATCCGCTTGTATGCATTTGAGTTACCTTAGTCCAAGCGTCATTGAAATCAGTGATCGATGACTTCAGGCGTGACCAGTGAACCTTCAATTGGTTTATTTCCCTTCTACGCTTCCCATTCCCTTTCCTGTTAAACTCCTTAGTGATTTCCTTCCAAAATGTATCAAATTTCTTGTCATTACCCCTAACTGGGTCTTTTGAAACATTCAACCAAGCACTGGCCTACAAAATACGAAATAAAAAAATATGAACAAATCAAGTATTGTACCAAACACTGGCCTACAAAAAGGAAAATAAAAAACTGATCAGTTACCAGCCTCGTTTCTTCGTCATGAGTCCAATATCTTTTCTTTACTGCCCTATTTGCCTCACTATTCTCTCCTTCCTCAATGTCAATAGTCACCGTCTCGTTTGTTGAAGTTCCTTGTTTCACAGCTTGGGGTGTTAATGTTCCATAGCCACTTGGTGGTGGTGGTGGAGATATTGGGTTCACGTTAATAGTCTGACCAACAAAATGAAAATTTTCTCCTGCCATGTGTGGGTGCGGCGGATAGTATGGTTGTTGAAGGAAATTTAAAAAACCACTAGGTGGATAGACCCTGAAGTATGGTTGTTGCAGGCATATTCATCAAAACAAAAAAATACTAAATGTCAGCATAGCAAATGCAGTATAGTTAACTGCTATATTACATGAGAAAGCATAGTTTCCACATTACAGCTGGGCATCTCCGGCTACTGCTTATCCAATGTTAAAGGTCAAGCAGGTATGCAGGCAACACTTCCCAATCACAGAAGGAAGAGAACCCAATTGGACAGAAAATACACTACACATGTAGTTCAGCAGCATCCAAAGTTTCAGACAGAAAAGGACACAACGCGATTTTCACATCAACCAGGCCATGATACTAGACTTCACATATACAGAGACAGTCTGGAGGTCAATGCTGATGGACACACACAAGCTCTGCAGGGCTATGGAAGTATGGATCTATGGCAAGTCAGATACATACATTTCTATTTGTATGCAGGCTGCACTTTCTACATTACTAAAGTTACGGAAATCTACAAATTCAATGAGAGCTGAGCTTGAAACATCAACATTAGAATGTGCAAAATTACAATTATCATTCTCAGATATAACAGATTCACATATGAGCGCCATACCAATCACCAACTGAATCCAGCAATGGCTTCATATGTTCATAACACCATTGCATCTCACCACAAATATGATATGACAAGCAAATCTAGCATGTTTACACACCAACAAGACAACCAAATATTAGACCCCGTGATCAAATCCAACTGCTAAGCATGGTAATTACAAAGAAACATCAAATCCAACTGCTAAGCATGGTAATAAAAAAGAATTCGTGTGACAGTATGGACAGGATTTCCTACTGCTTTCAAGATCCGGACCTATGGAATTCACAAGAGAACCGAACCATACAAGAGATCCGGACATCTCTACACATCGAAATCATCGAAATCACCGTGGATCTAGGGCTTACCGTGGACCAGGGAAGGACGAAGGCGCTGGCTCTAGGGCGGACGGTGCTGGCGGACCTGGTGGCGGCGCTGGGGCGGACGGTGCTGGCGCAGCAGGGCCCGGTGGAGAAGAAGCCAGAGGGGCCGGCGGTGTAGGAGACAACACCGTCTTCATTCCAAGGCGGTTGCCTCCGCGCCGAATCCCTCCTTTGACTCGCCGCCCAGAGCTACGCGCCGAATCCATGGCGCGCGCGGGGAAGACGGCACGCGCGGGGAAGTAGGCGGGAGGAATCGCGCGCGCGGGGAAGGACGCAGGAGGAATCGCGCGCACGCGAGGGGAAGGAGGCGGGAGCATTGGATCTTGGCGCCTGGAGCCGGGCGGGTGGATGAAACTATCCCTCTCAATGCGGGTGTTGTGGAGTTATCGAGACCTTGGAAACGGAGCTGGCGAGTGTCGTGGCCATGAAACGAATTTGTTCTCTCTCCTCACCATGTCATGCAAAAAGTGTTCCCATGCTGATGTGTCACCCTAATTAATGCGCATGACACTCCCATGACATCCCCATTGAGACTGGCCTAAATGACAGGTTCCCCTGCATGCAATCGATCAGCACAGGTGGTGCGGTCGGTTTGGCCTGGCTACAGAGTATACATCCCCCCCCTCTCTATATCTCCTACAACTAAAAGAAATAAAGTGTGGATATTTTTAGTGCGATATTTATTTTGGTTCATCCGTCTGCCCACACCTGCGATCCCACAACATCTTAATTATTGATTGATCGTGCAATTCTCCTTGATTGAATATTGTCTGTCATGTGATAGAGGAATCACGGTAAAATAGGAAGTAGAAAATTATTGTGCTATCCATATACACATTGCATGTTTGCATGCACCAGCATACATGGCAATGAGCAAAAGAAAAGAGAATTAACACAGAAGGAAAGAGAATTAAGACAAAAGGAACCACTTTGCATTTCTGAGAACCTTGCCAAATCTTCCTATATTTAATTACTTCCCCTCTTTGCATTTGCAAAAGAGATAGCTTTTTCCTCCTTTCATTTGGTTTCACTCTCACGTGTTCCATCGCCCTCGCTTGCTGTTTCTTGCGTGAACTATAGTTGATGGCATCTGTCTTCCATGGCTCAGCCTCCCAATCCCAAGAGAAGGTCCCTACCTCTCCCTGACTGGAGATCTAGCCTGCCAGAGGATCTCCTCGAGTCCATCGGGCAGCGTCTCGTGTCAGGCCACGACGCGGCGTCCTTTCGATCCGCTTGCTCCCCATGGTGCGCCGCCGTCCCTTTCGCGACCTTTGGGCTGCTCCTGCTGCTCCCATTCGACCCCGACTCGGACCGCGTCGGCTTCTACTACGTTCTGGAGAAGAAGGTCTTGTCCAAGACGCTGCCCGACGTACGCGGTAAGGTGGCGTGTGGCTCCTCGTGTGGGTGGTTGGCGCTCTTGGACAAGGCGGCGTCCGTGACGCTGCTGAATCCATTCGTCGGTGCCTGTGCCCCGCGTTGAGCTCCCACCAGCAGGCAAACACGTCGCGGCGGCGTCCTCATCGAAACGCGTGTCTAGGGTCCACGGCCGGTGGGTCCTCCATCCCACCAACGGCTACGGGGACGCGGATGCCGCAGGCAGAGCCATCAAGCTAGAAGACATGAGGGACATGTTCTTCCGTGAGATCGTGCTCTCGGCGCCGCCTAACACCACCGGCCACGAGTGCGTGGCCATGGCCATGCTTGGGTGCTCCACGGAGGTCGCGTTCTGCCGGGTTGGAGTCGACAGCGCATGGACGCTTCTCGACACCAAACTAGAGTTCTCCGTGGGGTCCATCATCCACTGCCAAGACAAGTTCTTGGTGATCGACTGCACTGGAGAAATCTTCGTCTGTAGCAGCAACGGTGCCGGCGCTATTCCAACTGCGACGCTGCTACCATCGCTGTCGCCACCTGCGAGGCTCTGCCACCGCAGCTATCTGGAATCAAACGGTGAGCTGCACATTGTGGGTGCCATGGTGAGCACGTTCCACGAGACACAGAGCTTCACCTACAGCAGCGCGATCTACAAGTGCAACCTCTACGACCGTACGCCGGAGTGGTCTAGGGTGAGGGACATCGGTGATCAGACACTATTCGTGTCTATACATTTCAATGAAAGCTTCAGTAGAACAAGTGTATCCAAGTACAAGAAGAACAAAATCTACATGTCTGGGCCATTGTATGGGGACCATACGACTTGGTCCATTGACTAGAGATCGTTGATATTGCTACCGGCGCATCCGAAGTGAAGCCCGTCCAGGAAAAGATGCAGGTTCCGAGGCTCTAGGTTGGATTCGACCCAATCTCCGGAAGCTCTAGAGTTTGTGAGCCTGCGACGCCACGCACTCCGTGACTGTATTAAATTCATAAACTTTGCCTTTTGGATTAAATGTCATTTTAATGTTGGTATTTAATTTAACAGTATTGTTATCTTATCGTGCGATCCGTGTGTTTTTAGTATAAATTGTTAGTTATCCCGTAGCAACGCACGGATATAGATATATATAGAGAGAGTATACTCTTTAGCTAGGTACAGAATAGCTTATTTGTAGCCAGGCCAATCCATGCACCCACCCGAGCGTCTGGTTTTCAAGCTGGCGGATGGAGCTGCATGCCTGCATGCACATAAGTAATAACGATCATTTACTATCGCTAATTACTATAATCATTATCCGGCCAGAGTCAACGCATGCATATTCCGTGATTATAGTAACTGGCCTATTTTAGATCTGTGAATTACGTTTACTAGAATATATGATGCCTGTTTTACGATAATCTATTTACTAGACTTGCAAATTTTTTACTAGAATCTATGCCTTTCTACGCTTACTAGTTACTTTTACTAGATTTTTACAGTAATCTTTACTAGATTTTAGTAGAAAATATATATATATATATTCCCAACGAAACCAGGTTCCAGTGGACCCATGACGTGCTTACTACATCCTGATTGGCGGAGCTGCTGGCTGCCCCAAATAGGCGCAATCATTTATGGAAAATAAATCGTATTTACTTCACGGTTACGAGAATGCATATTGTGTTACAAAATTAAGGCAAGCTATGTTGATGATTTTGTTACTATAAAACAGGATAAATTTTGGTTAGGATATAGTACGAGTATAATTCAAACATCACGAAACGGTAACAGGACAGGAGTTAACCACAATTAGACATCAAGCTATGCCTTTAGGAATCAATTAGTATAATGTCGAGAAAAAGTTACGATAATAATAGATAGGAAAGGTTACCATCATCAATTTACGAGAATGGCACTCTTATTTTACAACGACATTTACCACAATAAAACATCATGCCGAGTTACAAGAAAACAGCGGTTTTCTATCATTCATCTAGAGAAAAATCCAGCCAATTATCTCCCCTCTCGTACCGGATCTGGCCTCTGTGGCAGGGAGACGAGGACGTGCGCAGGGAGGCTGGGGAGGAAGACGAGACCTCCCCGCGGGTGGAGACGTGCGACCTCCACGCTGCCGCGGGCGGACACGGACGAGTTCCGGCGGGCGAGTCGCGAGGTCCTAGTGTTTGCTCTTGGCGGCCTTGCGTTCCTCAAAGTAGTAGTTCGTTTGTTGTGTTCCTTCGTGGGCTTCATTCCGTGAGGCTTAGGTGTATTTGGTTCAAATTGGCAGCCCAGTCATGTCCATGGGCCGCAAGTTCGATGGGCTACCCAGCCATCCAAACGAGGCCGTGGACTTGATTGAGTGAAAGGTA
Source organism: Miscanthus floridulus (assembly GCF_019320115.1). NCBI lineage: Eukaryota > Viridiplantae > Streptophyta > Magnoliopsida > Poales > Poaceae > Miscanthus > Miscanthus floridulus. The sequence continues at coordinate 11,526 of NW_027098234.1, forward strand.
GGTCTCGCTGATTAGGCTTCACACAACGTAACGTCCGACGTTGTTGTTGCTTGGTGGTGGTGGAGTACTCCCTACATCGAGTAATAATTGTTGTATTTTTGTCCCCAAAATAACGATGCAAGCTGATTATAGATTAGTTGGTTAGGTTTTCTTGGTAGAATCTGTTCATCTGAGTTTAAGTTCTCGATTTGACATAAATACTCATATTTTTTGGATTTATTTCATTGGGTGACGCGTGGCATGTCGCCCCTTGGCCTGGTTGTGTGTGTTGTAGTATTGTATTACGAACATTAGAAAGTAGAGAGGAACAGTAAAAGTGAAGGTGTGCCACTTTATTGATGAACAGTACACAGATATATACATGCCCACGATGGGGCAGTTCCAGTGAACGTGTGAGAGCCCCGCTCCCATGTCCCGTCCGTCCGACGCCTTTCAGTGTCATGGTAACTGCAATTAGCAGTTGCTAATTGCCCACTAATTGATTATTAGGAATATTAGAATATTCTTAACACTCCCCCATAATCAATTATCTTCTGGAGCTCCAATGTTCATCATAATCATTAATATTATTAATCCTTAGAAAACCCTGTGGGAAAAACTTAGGAACACATTGATATATCATGATAAAACTCCTTAAAAAACCCCGTTGGGAAAATATAGGAGAAAACACCATGATAATCATATAGCAATGTCTTAATATATCATCTCCTAAAAAAAACCCAGTGGGAAAAACTAGATGATATGACATACATAATGCTGATACTGCCTCGTTAAAAACTTTATATGAGAAAACCTTTCAAGGTAAAACTCATACAAAGAAAAGAGTATAATACGATGTGAAATGGATTAAGTATCGAGAGATACTCCCCCTGATTTCTGCAAGTCTCTAAGTCTAACCATACCAATTCCTTCAATGCATTTATGAAACGTAGAATATGGTAGGGACTTTGTGAATAGATCGGCAAGATTATCACATGATTTAGTTTGCAGAATCTCAATTTCCCCATTCTTTTGCAACTCATGGGGATAAAATAATTTGGGGGTGATATGTTTCGTCAAGTTACTCTTGATGTTACCTGATTCCATTTGCACAACACAAGCAGCATTATCTTCAAAGATAATTGTTGGTGCATCAAGTGCACCAATTCCACATGATTTCAATATGTGGTCTATCATTCTGCGAAGCCATACACATTCTCGTGAGGCTTCATATAATGCAATAATCTCAGAATGGTTGGTGGATGTAGACACTAAAGTTTGCTTGGATGATTTCCAAGAAATTGCTGTTCCACCATTTAAAAATACAAAACCAGTTTGGGATTTGCCATTATGGGGATCAGATAAATAGCCAGCATCTGTATAACCCAATAAATTTTGATCTTGATTCTTTCTATAGAATAATCCAAGATCTCTTATGCCATTGAGATATCTAAAAAGAGTTTTAACTCCAACCCAATGACACTTGGTAGGAGCGGCACTATGTCTTGCTAATAAATTAACTGCAAAAGCAATATCCGGTCGGGTACTATTAGCAAGATACATCAGTGCACCAATGGCACTTAGATAAGGAACCTCGGGTCCCAAAATCTTTTCACCTTCCTCCCTTGGTCTGAAAGGATCTTTCTCAACTTCCAAAGATCTAACAACCATGGAGGTTTTACATGGGTAAGCTTTATCCATATTGAATTTCTTTAACATTTTCTGGATATAGGCAGCTTGATATACAAAAATTCCAGATGAAAAATGCTCAAGTTGTAAACCTAAGCAAAACTTGGTTTGACCCCAGTCTTTCATTTCAAACTCCACCTTCAAATGATGACGTGCTTCATTAATGTCATGTTCATTACCAATGATATTTATATCATCAACGTATACAGATACAATGCAAAAACCCGTTATGGATTTCTTAATGAAGACACACGGGCAATCATCATTATTTGTGTATCCCTTATGTTTAAGGAATTCACTTAACCGATTGTACCACATTCGGCCCGATTGTTTTAAGCCATATAACGACTTCTGCAACTTAACACAAAACATGTTGTGATTTGCCTCAGGATTTGGTATACTAATTCCATCAGGAACTTTCATGTATATCTCAGAATCCAATGACCCATATAAATATGCGGTCACCACGTCCATCAACTGCATAGACAGACGATTTTGTACTGCCAAAGATATTAAATATTGGAAAGTTACGCCACTCATGACTGGAGAATAAGTTTCGTTGAAATCAACGCCAGGCCTTTGCGTGAAGCCTTGTGCTACTAGCCTTGCTTTATATCTCACCACTTCATTGTTTTCATTCCGTTTCTGGACGAAAACCCATTTATATCCAACAGGATGGACACCAGGAGGTGTTGGCAATACGGCCAAAAACACTTCCCGTTTTGTGAGCGAGGCTATCTCTGTTTCTATTGCATCCTTCCACTTATTCCAGTCCGAGCGCTTCTTGCACTCTACCATGGATTTTGGATCTGGATCATTTTGAAGGATTTCAGCAATTTGTTCAGAGAAAAAGATGTCGACAGTTGTAGCATTTCGATCATAAGACTATCCAGTCTCTATATAATTAATAGTAATTTCATCAACCCTTAATAGATCATCATGATTTCCCAAAATAATAGATTTAGGGCCTTCCGATGTCCCAGCCTTAGTATTTATGCGCATGACTAGGCTAGGAATCAAATCAAATCTTTCTAGAAGATATTGATTAGTAACAAGGTGATTCACATCAACAGATAGTTGATCTTCGTTTACCACTTTCTTTTGTTTCTTATCTTGCACCTTGGAATTGCCTCTCCCCCTCTTGCTTCCAAGAGGGATAATTTGAGTGGTTTTATTTGGTACCTCCACTTTTTTGGCACATTCCTTGCAGGATAGAAAGATTTAACAACACCTTTATAGTTGGTAAACGCATCTGGCAGATTGTTTGCAATGTTTTGCAAATCTATAAGTCTCTGAACTTGATGTTCAGTTTCCATAGTACGTGGATCAGAATAGAAAATGCCTTCCGCATTCCAATTAATTTCCCGGCATTTATTTTTATGGTACAAATCTCCCCCTAATGCCGGAAAATGATCCTCGTTGAAAATACAATCAGCGAACCGAGCCGTAAATAGATCCCCAGTGAGGGGTTCTGTATACTTAATGATCGACGGAGATGTAAATCCCACATAGATCCTCAATTTTCTGTGTGGCCCCATAGAGGTACGCTGAGGTGGTGAGATGGGTACATAAACAGCACACCCAAACTTACACAAATGGGAAATACTTGGTGGATTTCCACGTACTAATTGCAAAGGGGAATTTTCATGATATGCAGTCGGTCGTAGTTGGATTAATTCAGCAGCGTGCAGAACTGCATGTCCCCAACACGAAGTAGGCAACTTGCAATTCATCAACATTGGTCTAGCAATGAGTTTAATTCTCTTTATCAATAATTCAGCCAAACCATTTTGAGTGTGTACATAAGGTACAGAATGTTGAACCTCAATTCCCGTTGCCATACAATAATCATTAAAGGCATGGGATGAAAATTCAGCAGCATTGTCCATTCGAATTGATTGAATTCGATGTTTAGGATAATGCGCTTTCAACTTTATTAGTTGGGACAATATTTTGGCAAAAGCATGGTTGCATGTCGATAATAATGACACATGAGACCATCTTGTAGATGCATCTATCAGAACCATGAAATACCTAAAAGGTCCACATATTGGCTGAATTGAACCACAAATATCTCCTTGGATTCTCTCAAGGAATTCTAGTGGTTCAGCTCTGATTTTAAGAGTTGATGGCCTTAAAATCAATTTCCCTGATGCACATGTAGTGCATATGAAATCCGAAGATTGTGGGAACTTTGCTTTATGCAAATTATGACCAAATGAATTGCAGATAATTTTTCTCATCATCCCTATTCTAGGGTGACCTAGTCTATCATGCCATGTCTGGAATGAATTAACATTTTGAAAATTTACCTTATATGCAACATTAGATATAGGTTTTATGTATGTATAGTACAATCCAGATTCGAGGGAGGGAATTTTCTCACAAACTTGTTTGCTAGATCCAGTAAGTCTAGTGAAGAAAATGAATTCTTCTTTGTTATCTACATGTGTTTCAACATGAAGACCATTCTTATGGATATCTTTATAGCTTAACAAGGTACGAGTTGATTCTGGATACAATAATGCATCCTCTATCGTTAATTGCGTACCCATAGGGAGAATAATAGTAGCTCTACTCGAGCCAACTATTAGAGCATCACGTCCAGCGATGGTCATAACATTTCCTTCTCTTTTCCTAAGAGTCTGGAAATATTTCATCTCCCTAAGAATAGTGTTTGTGGTTCCACTATCTACAAGACATAATTCCTCCTCAGGATTGACATCAGAAGACATCTATAGTAAAATAAGAATGTAATTAAAATTTCTTATTGAACATATAGAATCACATACATAAACACAATGTATTACAATACCAACATATGAGTATGACATTACAATACATATTTATTCTCACAATACTCCCATCACTAACAAGTATGTACAACTCAAAGAACATAGAGTTTGCACAACTTAAATTATTACAACACTTGATTTGCTTAACATAATAATTAAACAGATATCAACTACGGATTGAGATCTTCAGTTGAAGTTTCCATACATGTCATTTGAGTTGAACTCCACGATCATGTCTTCCGTTCTTGGAAGCCTCTCATCCTTGTGAGCATTGTTGTTCTTTGGTTCCTCAAGAGCCTTGCTTGAACAACCCACTTCCTTTATAGCCTCAGAAGCAAGATTGAAATGAGCTTCATATCTTGTCTCTTTATCTTTGCCTTGCTTTGCTTCCTTTAAGGACTTTTGGTAAAGTGCAACCAAGTGCTTAGGAGTACGACAATCCTTTGCAAAATGGTTGAAAGTACCACACCGATGACATTTAGTGTTATTTTTGGACTTAGCCTCGCCATTTTGCTTATTTTTAGCATTTGGCTTTTGCTTTTTGTTGAACTTGCGCTTGCCAGGCTTGTTCTTTGGATCATCAGAAGAAGATCCTTTGAACCTTTTATTATTCTTAACTTTTTTCTGTACATTATGAACTTCAGGAAGAGGTGCTGCACCAGTGGGGTGCTTGTGATGATTCTTCATAAGAAGCTCATCATGTTTCTCAGCCTGAGTTAATGTATGAATAAGTTGAGAATACATAGTGTAATTACTAGCCCGATATTGCTGCTGCAAGACTCGGTCAGCGGGAAGCATGGTGGATAGAGTCTTCTCTATCTTATCGGCATCCGTTGGCTCTTTCTCACAGAATTTCAACTTTGAGCAAATTTTATGAACGGCATGATTATAATCAGCAACAGACTTAAAGTCCTGCAAACGCAAGTGGTTCCACTCATGATTAGCCTCAGGCCAAATGAGTACCTTTTGCTAATCATAACACTCCTTAAGAGCAAGCCACAAAGTACGGGGATTCTCTTCCAGAAGGTACTCTTGTTTGAGATCCTTATGGATATAATATCTTAAAATCATTAAGGCCCCGAACTTCTTTTGCTCATCAAGCTCCTCCCCCTCAATGGGTTCATTTATATATGCCAAAAGTCCACGGGATGCAAAGTTTATTTTGATATCCGAAGCCCAAGTAGGGTAATTGTGGCCATCTAAGGCAAGTTCATCGAACTCCTTAGCTAAGGCCATAGCCTACAAAGTAGGACCATTTGATTCATTAGACTTACACGTGGTAAATTAAAATTCAAATGGTAAAGCAATGTTGTAATAAATGCAAATTAATTTAAATGACATAACTCATCATGATTAAGACAATCTAAGGTAGACAAATAAACATGTAAACCTCAATCATAACTCTCATCAATTGACTATATATGGTTAGATAATCTCAAATGCCAAAGGACATAGAGTAGATCTTAATAGTAGGCAAATAATTTGCTGCCTAAGCACGGTCTCAAGGCTGAATAATTCATTTTTGAATTAGACGCAGCCAATGCTTAAGACTCTACTACACCATGTATAGTACAAATTAATGATTAAACAATGGTAATCACTATAATAGTGTAAGCCATAAATTTTCTTTAGTCTTAATCTTTTATTTTGAGAACAAAACATTATATAGGCAATCATCTAGTCCAATGAACATGATGTAGACCTTTAGTAATAAGTGAATAAATCACAGCCATGGCACGGTTTCTGGGCAAAATAATCCAAAAAGGATTAAATGCAGCCTTTGCTTGGACTCTATTACCTAATGCTTTCATCTCAAAATAATAGAGATATGCATAAAATAATTGCCACAAGTCATCAGTAATTATAAACTAATGAGAACAGCGTTAAGATGGAGTATGTGATTTTAAAAAAAAATCGCAATAACGAAATAAGTATGAAAGTGCAAAAGAATAACACGAACATACTTGCATTCTATATTAGAATTCGAAATTGCATAGGTACAATGTAAACAAACACATTTGTACATTCACATAAACATCAGATGTCTAATCTCACAAGAACATAGACACTAATACTAATGAATAGCAGTAATTAACAAAGTCTAAACACAAGGATTAAAGACTAAAACTACTGAAATTTACGAATTCGGAAATAAAATAGATAAATGATAAATGGCTTCTGGCCACTGCAGCCAGCCCAGCAAGAACCAGCAGCAGCCGGCCCAGCTAGGACCAACAGCACAGCCGGCGCTGGGGCAGGCCGCAAGCTGGGCCACGCCCTCCTCCTCTCCCTCCATCGCGCCCTCTGCAGCCGATGACGAGCGCCGGCGCAGATCGGGGAGGAGCCCGCACGTCGGCCCCAAATCAGTCGATGGCGACCAAGACAGAGGCCAGCGGCTCCCCCTCCCCCTCTGGTAGAAGTTCAAGCGGAAGGAGGGGCATGCCCCCCCAAGGAGGAGGAAGCGCCACCACCGCCGTTCGCGCGTGGACTAGCGTGCCCGTTCTCCAGCGCCGGGACGCGTCCGTTCGCGCGAGGACTCGCCTGCGCGCGTGCGGATGGGCCATGCGGCACAGAGATCCAGGTCGGACGCATGGTCGGGCTCACCGCCTGGTTGGCGATGTTCACTGCCGGAGGAGTGGACGGAGGTGGTGGAGGAGGAGCCTGTAGGGCCGGATCTAGGATCTCGCCGGCCTCCCTAGAGAAGAGTCGGAGCGGTGCCGTGGACCTACGCGCAGCGAGGGTCGCACAAGGCCGTGGCGTCGTCGGAGACAGAGTCGCGGCTGTGGCGGTTCCGTTGGCCAACGGGGTCGCAGCTGCAGTAGCCGACCCTGTCGCCGGTGGAGGTGAAGCCGCCGGAGCCGAAGACGATGGGCCCGCACCGGTCGAGGAAGAAGGTCCGGCGACTGGTGGCATGGCGGCGAGCGCAACTGGTACCCAGTCGGAGGATCCCGGCGCCATGTTCGGCCATGGTGGGTGGTATGGAGCCACGCCATGGCCCGAACTCCAGGACGCAGGGACTATAACCGCTGCTTGGGTTGGCGCCACGGGAGCAGATGCTCCGTGATGACCACGGCGTCGGCGACGAGCAGGGCCCTCCCTGGCTCCCCCACGTTCCTCCCCAAGGAGGTTGCGCAGGGCGTTGAGGAGGGAATCACGGATGTTGTCGTTGTCGAAGGGGACTCCAATGCGGCGCGCGTGGTAGTACACCATGAAGACGAGGCGCAGAATGAGTGCTGCAGAAGGTACGTAGGGCATTGGTGGCATCGTGTACCTTGATCGATCCAGCGATCTCCTGTCTTCACGAAGTCCTTCAGGCACTGTTCCTGGCCTTCTCGCTCAGCGGTAGAACGCTGATAACGTGTTGTAGTATTGTATTACGAACAGTAGAAAGTAGAGAGGAACAGTAAAAGTGAAGGTGTGTCACTTTAGTGATGAACAGTACATAGATATATACATGCCCACGATGGGGCAGTTCCAGTGAACGTGGGAGAGCCCCGCTCCCATGTCCCGTCCGTCCGACGCCTTTCAGTGTCATGGTAACTGCAATTAGCAGTTGCTAATTGCCCACTAATTGATTATTAGGAATATTAGAATATTCTTAACAGTGTGTGCATTTCTTGTCGCCTGGCTCTCCGCCTCTCCCTGTCCGCGCGAGAGGACACGTGGGCCCGGTTCCTCCCAGCGCTTGCTACGCTCGCCGCCGCCAAGTCGGATCTCGCCAGCGCGCTGTCTATCCATCCAGAATTCGCCACTCCCCCCTCACGCAACCACCGCCGAGTGCCAGTGACCTAGCCGGCACCCAGGATGACAGGATCTCGTCCACCGCCTCCACTCCGGCCGCCTTGCCGCCCACGTTCCTCCCCGATGAGCACGCATTCGGCACTCGCGGAGTCCAAGCGCCGCCTCGGGCCGCCCCGACGACGCGCTCGCCTTCACCGACCTACATCCTAACTACCCGCCCGTGCCGGCCCGGCGTCCGCTATGGCCGCTCCTCTACCTGCTCGACTCGCTCTCCTCGCAGCGCCCCTAAAGATGTGGCCGTTTTGCACACGGCCGGCCGCCGGCGTGCTCCGCCACTTCGCCCCGCCGCCGCAGCCTTCGGCTTCCACTACTGGCCGGAACGCGTGCCTCTGCCGGTGCTTCCACCAGATTCTCGACGGAATGCCTGTCACAGTACTGAATGTAAGTTTTTCACTAAACCATTAAGACCCTCTTTGTATTCCCTTTGTATTGATTGTAGTGTTCAAATTACAAGTATACTCAGGTCCAATAACCTGTACAATGTATTTTTCTTGTTTGAATTGAAATATATACAGTTGCCCTGAATATGATGGATGTTCAGAAGTACATTCCTTTCGTTGTAATCACTTGTGTTGTGATAGCTGTTGTTTGTCGGATGGCAGTGTTAAAAGATATGAATTTTTCTCTGCTTGCTGAATGCTTCTGTGAGAAAAAATAAGCAACGGCGACCGTGCCAGCGCCATTTGTGCCGGGATCCGGCGGGTGGAGATCGTCCATGGGAATATGTTAGCAACAGCAGCTGGCCAGTTGAGGACCTTTGCTTCTTCCAGCAACGAAAATATTTTAAAAAAAATCTCGTAAGGCATTCTCGATAGTTGTCTCAAAACTTCAAGGAGTGAATGGACCTAATTCTGCCCATGTCCTACTGGCTTATGGGTCTGTAGTGAAAACATCTTTTGATTAACTTTTGGTTTGGTATGGTTAAGATATTAATTTTGGCATTTCTCAAGATGGAGTTCTCTTGCCAAATATTCAAACCGCCATGACAAAGAATGATCGATCTGTGAAATAGCAATGTATAGTGAGAATGCTCATTAGTTATATTGAAAATTTTATCTTGCTTCTTCACTTCACCTTCTCTTTGATGATAACACCTTTAATTTTTTTAGTGGCTAATAGCCTGTTCGTTTTGGCTTATTTGCTCGTATCTGGCTTATAATCCACAGCTTGAACAGTATTTTTCTCTCACACCAAACCAGCCAGCAGTACTTTCAGCCATGGCTTATAAGCCAATTCAGCCGAAACGAACAGGCTACTCAGCTACTCGCTTGTGCTCTAAATTTGTGCAATTCTTAAATGGGCGAAGCATGGATGCACCTTTTGACTTTTATTAATAAGTCTCAAACGAAATGTGGGAGCTATACTCTTGGGCTGAATCTCGATTTTTTTTTTCTCTTGTAGAAACGGTCACTGCTCTTGACTGAGCCAATGCTGATGATGTGATCCTTCCTCTTCCAAAGCTCCATACACAGGAAAAGAAAACGAAACATGGTGTAATAAAACCCAGTGTTGATATTGAGCCTGAGATTCATAGTGATCTCACCACTACAAAGATCTATTCATAAAACAGGTAAATAATCTATTGGTAGTTATTTATTCTTTTTCTGTACAGCATAGTAAAGAATCACATCAGTCTGGTGGTTGCTGGGATGTGACTATTAGTTTAAGGTATGTCATTTTGGTTTAGTGCTGTACTCAGAGCATGAGATCCTAGACCATATTCCCCCTCAGAGATTAGTTTTGTTTCTAAAATTATGCTGGAGTAGAATTTATAACGATAAATATACATGGAGCCTGACCTATGGACTGCAGCGATGTAAGATTTTTAAAAAAAAACAAGAACAACACTACAACTGAGCATGTTACATGCATCTACTTTATCTTGTGTCACTTTTGCATCTCATCTCAAATTTATTTTAATAATCCATGGGGCCTGTACTATTTAGGAGCTATACTATTTAGAATCTTCTGTGTGCTCACCACCGATTTGTTCAGTTTCATTCTATTTTATTTGCTCTGATTGGGGATTGATATATTTTTGCAGGAGCTTTGCCCTACTATTGATTTGTTCAGTTTCAAGGTTTATTGCCTCTTTGAGTTCACCCTGCATCTGAAATAGCAAGCCGTCCCTCAAGTTTAATTCAATCTTGGTTAGGTACACACTACATGTCTGAAATCAGAACCTTTATCTGTCTGAATAAAATCTGACAATGCGTTTATAACCTGGCCCTGCCATGCTTATAGTTGTAGTTGCTGCCATTATGGTTAACATTCTATGATTCCTGGCATCAATTATTCCAAGTAGTTTTGTGCTTCTCTGTTGGAATGGCCTCACACACACAGGGAAGCCTGAAGGGCGGGCCTGGTGCAAGCGGTAGAGTCTTACCGCCTGTGACCGGAAGGTCCCGGGTTCGAGTCGTGGTCTCCTCGCATTGCACAGGCAAGGGTAAGGCTTGCCACTGACACCCTTCCCCAGACCCCGCACAGAGCGGGAGCTCTCTGCACTGGGTACGCCCTTTACCTAATTGGTAAGTAGAAAAGGTATTTCAGTTAATAGTTAGTCTACTTGACAATTGCTCGTGGTGGAAAAATGATATCCTGCACCAGTTGTTCACTGGCTCATTACTTGGTACGTATTTGCACTAGAACATGCAGTAAACAGTGGTTATTTCTGCAGTTATGGAACATGCACTGCATCTCTATAAGATGAAATATCCAGGCTTCAAATATTTGAGAAAATAGTAGTACACTTATCAGCTTTTAATTATGCCTTTTATTTAATCATGTCTGCATCTCTACGCTTTTGAGTTGCCCTCCAAACAAATTATAATGAATAGCTTAAATGTTAAGTATCTGGGTTCTTAAATATTTTGCACATATCATCTCGTCAGGCTCTTAATAAATCTTCAAAAGAGGCAATGGAGAAGATCTGGGCTTCAGAAGGAACTATTATTTGTGAAAGGTCTTCAGTGTGCAGGATACAGATGCCAAGTGAATATGATTGAATCAATTTTAGTTTATGCTAGTATTTCTTTGCAAGACTGAAGCAAAATATGACTAGAAGCAAAATTGTTTCTTCTACGTGCTGTGGCGCAATGTCCAACCAGGTTTGAGAGGCCACGTGCCACCATGCAAGGGACAAAAACATTGAATAATTGTTGGTAGCTGCAAGTACATATGCTGATATGCCTGTGCATATGCGAATTACTTTTTCAGTGATTTTCAAGCGGATTGTCACAATCTGGATTGTTGGACCAAATTTTGTTGTACTGGAACATAACTTACATAGACTCAATTTCTATATCTGTTGCCATGTGTGAAGATCACTCTTGCCCATCAATTAGTTCCACTCTTCGTATAGTATTTATATTTTTCTCTGAATCTATAGGTCATCAGTTGGGTTCAGTTCAGTGAAATTTTAGTATAGTACCTATACGATGATGCTCCTTTTCAATCCATTTATTATTAATATCCACCGGAGCATATGGATCAAGCAGATAATTCAAACTGGATTATTTGGTGTCCCTCTTCGTGTTGCAAGGATCGATGGGTCAACCATCCCCCTTTTAAGTACTAAAAGAGTGAACAGATTCGGTGCTTGTTGGAAAGTGGGAGGAATAATGCAAAGTACTTCTCCAAGTATTTGCAGAAGCGTAACCAGACTCCCAAGTGGGCTAGTCTCTATATGCCTTGAATCAACCACAACTAAAAAGAACAAAACATGGATATTTTTTTGTGCGACATTCCAACGTGGGTCCATAGTTCTGCCTGCTGCGATATAGCACCCGTCACTCCTACGCCCGTCCTTGCGAAGGAAACAAACCTCGCTCCCGTGGTATCAAAAGGAAACAACTATGAAAAGAACGTGCAATCGTGATCATAGGAAAAAATTCCTGCCCGGCTCCACGAAATCACGACACCTCCTGTTCCACCTTCCTAAATCCCTCACCCTCTCGCTCTCCTCCAATCACGCGATTCCCGGTCGCGGCGCACGCGATCTCCTCCAATCACGCGAGCATCTCCTCCACCTACGCTCGACCGCTTCAAGTGAATCCCCCAGCCGGGCATAGCGAGGCGCAGCCGCGTCGCCCCTCCCTCCATCCGCTGGCCAGCGGGCACCTCCTCCCTCTCCTCGGCCGCCGGCTGCAGCCACGGCTCCCACAACTAAAAAGAACAAAATGTTGACATTTTTTTATGCAACATTCCAACGTAGGTCCATAGTTCTGTCTACTGCGATCCAGCACCCGTCGCTCCTACGCCCGTCCTTGCGAAGGAAACAAACCTCGCTCCCGTGGTTTCAAAAGGAAACAACTATGAAAAGAACTGCAATCGTGATCATCGGAAAAAAAATCCCGCCCGGCTCCACGAAATCACGACACCTCCTGTTCCACCTTCCTAAATCCCTCACCCTCTCACTCTCCTCCAATCACGTGATTCCCCGTCGCGGCGCGCACGATCTCCTCCAATCATGCGAGCATCTCCTCCACCTACGCTCGACCGCCTCAAGTGAATCCCCAAACCGGGCACAGCGAGGCGCAGCCGCGTCGCCCCTCCCTCCATCCGCTGGCCAGCGGGTGCCTCCTCCATCTCCTCGGTCGCCGGCTGCAGCCACGGCCTGTTCGACCACGACCCAGCGTAGATCTGGGACCGGTGCGTGCCGCCACGGCCCGCTCCTACCGGCCTACCCGCCAACGTGTAAGGTCAAGATGGCGGACTAGAGGGGGATGAATAGTTCTTTCTAAAATTAATCGCGTCGGCTAACCGAAACAAGCGCGGAATTAAAACTATCGGTCTAGCCAAGACTACACCCCTTTATTTATGTTCTCTATCACCTTCCAAAGATACTAATTAAGCAACAAAAGTGTCGGGCTAGCTAGAGCTCACCTATGCAACTAGTACTTCAAGCAACATGGGAGCTCCTACACAAGCTAGTAAGCAAAAGCACAAAGCCACCTAAGCTCACTAGCAATGCTCAATAACAAGGCAACTAATGCCAAATTAGAGAGCGCAATTACTTAGCTACACAAACTAAGCAATGTGACTAATAAGGTTACACAAACCAAATTAGCCACGCAAGGGAGCTACTTCTATGCTACACAAGCAAGAAGGTAACTAGTAAGCTACACAAGCTAACTAATTACAAGAGCAACTACACAAGCATAATGTATATGAAATATAAATACAAGCTTGTGAAAGGGGATTGCAAACCAACGGGAAGAACAAGGTTGACACGGTGATTTTTCTCCCGAGGTTCATGTGCTTGCCAACACGCTAGTCCCCGTTGTGTCGACCGCTCACTTGGTGGTTCGGCAGCTAATTGGCATCACCCGCCAAGCCCGCACGTCGGGCACCGCAAGAACCTACCCCAAAAGTGAGGGTAGCTCAATGACACGCTTTACTAGAGTTGCTCTTCGTAGCTCCCGCGGGGCGAGCACAATGCCCCTCACAAAGCTCTTCTCCGGAGCACCGCACAAGCTTCTTTCGGGCTTCGACGGAGACCACCACCAAGCCGTCTAGGAGGTGGTAACCTCCAAGAGTAATAAGCACCACCAGCTTGCAACTCGATCACCTAGTGCCTCTCGATGCAACCTCACGATGCAATCGCACTAGAATCGCTCACTCACACAATCGGATGATCACTATCAAGCATATATGAGATGGAGGGCTCCCAAGCACTCTCAAGCATGGACACCAAGTCCCCCAAGGTGCTCAGCACCAGCCATGGCCGAGGCCACCTTCTATTTATAGCCCCACGGGCGAAACTAGCCGTTACCCCTTTACTGGGCAAAACACGGGGTGACCGGACGCTCCGGTCAGTTCGATCGGACGCAGGACCCTAGCGTCCGGTCGCCGATACTTGCCATGTGTCATCGGCTTCAAACATCGATCGCCCAATCTCAATGGTCAAGTGATGACCGGACGTGGCTGCTCAAACTGACCAGACGCAGCAACCCCAGCGTCTGGTCGTTTCTAGTAAGGTACCAGTCACGACCGGACGCGTCCGGTCGGTCACGATCGAATGCAGCATCAGCGTCCGGTCCTTCTCCACCTTCTCTATGTCGCCCATGTCACCGTACGTCAGCCTAACCGGACGCACCCTGCCAGCATCCGATCATGTTCAGCGCCAGCGTCTGGTCGAAGACCGACGCCAGCACGCTCTCTGCCTCCACTGATCAGATGCAAGACCCCAGCGTCCGGTCACCACGTGACCAGCGTCCGGTCCACTCTGTGAGACCCTGTCTTTTCTGTATAGGGCGCCGGTGGAGTTCCTAACCCTTCTCGCCTCTGTTTCATTGTCGAGTTGATCCATATCAACTCCAACTTCATCTTCTTTATAAATGTGACAACACCACCAAGTGTACACAATCATGTGTATGTGTGTTAGCATTTTCACAATCATTTTCCAAAGGATTAGCCACTCAACTTGCCACGGCACTCAATCCTAGCGACGATGCAAAGTTAGATCACTCGAGTGGCACTAGATGACCAATATACAAACAAGTTTGCCCCTCTTGATAGTATGGTCATCTATCCTAAACCTGGTCACCAACTTCTCTACACACCTATGACCGGTGAAATGAAATGCCCTAAGTTATACCTTTGCCTTGCGCATTCCATTCCATCTCCTCCAATGTCGATGCAACACATGCACCAACATGATCAACAATGATATGATCCACTTCATATCATCATGTGATCATATTGGTTCATCGATCTTGACTTCACTTGCTTTTCATCGTTGCCTTCGTCCATTGGCACCAAGTCTTGCTCAAGCTTCACCGCCACGTGGTCCATCGCTCCAAAGCCTCCGACTTGCCCTTCACGCTTGCAACCGGTCCATCAAGCCAAGTCTTGTCTTGATCTTCTCCACCTTGATCACATGACTCAATGTCATGTCTCATGTGCAATAAGCTCCTTCATCATCACATGTGTGAGCCTTGCAACATCTCCAAGCCATTTTCACCTTCATGGCATATGTTGCTCACACATATGTACCTGTGGACTAATCACCTGTGTATCTCACATAAACACAATTAGTCCACCTAGGTTGTCACTCAATTACCAAAACCACACAAGGACCTTTCAATCTCCCCCTTTTTGGTAATTGATGACAACTCTACAAAGATATGGAAATTAAGCTCTTTTGGATTCATGTTGCTTGCCCAAGCAATTTTACCATGTGTAAATGATTTTGGACAAGTACCACAAACCCGAAATGGTAGTATTAGCTCCCCCTACATATGTGCTAGAGTGTTTGTTTGAAGTTCGCACATATGCATAGATTGAAATGTGGGAGAGTAATTACTACCAAATGATGCTAAGGTGTATAGAGTAAACCTTTGAAGTGTGATACCAATCGGAAGTTGCACCTTTAAGTTCATCCTTAGCACCATGGTTAGCTAGATATCACTTGGAAATAAAATCACTAGATACCTCGTGAGATCAACATTAAAACCAAGGTACTAGCATTACTTGAAAAGCATACCAAGTGTCTAGCTATCATCCTATGCATGCTAGTTTTATTTCATCAATCAAATTCTACAACTAGCATACATCACACAAGCATGCATATTGAATTTAAGAACTTATGCAATGCAAGCAAGCACATGAATATGCACATAACAAATGCAATCAATCAAAGTTCATGAGCTTGCTCCCCCTATTTGTGTGCTTCTCTTGTCCAAGAATTTTGATCCATCTCTTTTCTTCAATATTGCTCCCTCATTGTCCATCTCTTTCTTCAATGTTGCTCCCCATTTCTACGTCCATGTCCTACCTCTACTTCTTTAAAGCTTTCATATCTTATCTCTCCCCCTTGTACAATCTTAATCTCAAAGCTTTCATATCTTTGTACAATCTCTCCTCCTTTGTCATCAATTTCCATAAAAGGTGTGCTTCTCATTGATGCAAAGGTATGCATTTGGGGTAGATGGTTGAGGCTTGAATCTTGTATTTTTTATGGACATCACTTGATTGTTGGAATGACACCACTTGTAGATACCACTTGTAACTTGTACTACTTGTATCTTGTGTAGGGCTTCTTGAGATACCACACATAGAATCTTTGATCTTGATATCAATTTGTGTGACACCTCCCCCTATGTGATAGCATGGGTCATCCATTCGATACACTTGAGCTCTTGTAGGTGAGGGATGCATTCTTCATTTGATGATCACTTAAAGTTGAGGATCACTTGTGGAATCATCGTCTTGCATGATTGATACCACGTGTAGATGTGATACCACTTGAAAGAATTTTCTAGTATGGAACCACTTGTTGGATTTATCAATTTGAACCATTTCTTGAACATTTGCTATCTTCATGAAGTACCACTTACAGGATATTACTTGTGAGTTGATCTAGACATTACTTGTGAATTCTTGATGAAATACTTGAGTCTAGATACCACTTAGAACAAACAAACTATATATCCATTTGCATTGTTGTCTTGTGCTTGTACTCTTATCACTTATCATGAGCTTCTAATTGACTTGAACTAAATTGATTTGCCTAAGCTTCCAAGTCCGGTTTGAACCAATGACAAGCTTCTTCACACCTCTTGTAAGGGTTATCTTGCCAATGTTGTACTTGTCACTTGTTGGCAATCCAAATTAAATCAAGTACTTGGGTTCACTAGCTCATGAACAAATTCATATACTAACCACTAGATCAAGTAATCATTCAAGCAATAGTGGTAGGTTATGAATTTAAACATTTTATTTGCTATGCATGATCCTATGAAGCATGTACTATATGCACTAACCGCATACTAGTAAGGGATGAAATGATCATGCACATTACAATGATACATTTGCTATGTTGGAGTAGAGGATAGTCACATAGATTCCAATTCATTACTCCAATAGCAATGTGAAGTCCAATTATAAGCTTGGTGAAGACCAATAGATACCATTTTGAATTCTATTCTTCACCCATATGAAATGAATACCACTTATGATCAAGTGCACTTTCTTGTTGTGGTTGGCTTGCTTCTTCTTTTCATCTTACTTGCATGAGAGCATCAATTTGAGAATACTACTTGAAATATCATGACTAGCTCTCTTTTGGGTGTTGCTTGCTTTTCTTGGATCAACCCTTTTGATTGCATTAACTAAGCATCTCTAAATTCCTCGGATCACCACTTCCATGTTAATCCTTCCAAGTACCACACTTGGTTTACCTACTCATAGGTGGCAAGCCCCTACACTAGGGAGAAGTGACCTCTCTCTAAGAACCATTCTTGATACTCACTTGAAATAACTTGATTGATTGATCCAAGTGATGGACTTAACTTGATGAGTAATCCTTCGATTCCTTCTTTAAGTCATTTTCTTTCTACTTGTTTAAGTCCTTTTCTTTCTACCAAATGATTTCCAATAGTCACTAGAACTTAAACTTCAATCTTCATCTTGAGTTTGATCTTGATCTTCCAATTTGAGTACTGAAATGTGTGCAAAGTACACTCCACAATCAAATGGCCTTGTACTCTTTGCTTGTCATGCTTAAATACATCTCAAAACCAAACTTAGGTACCTCAAACACTTATAAACATATTTTCAACTTGAGGACCTTTCAATCAAAGTGACTCTAGATCAATCCAATATTTGTCACTTTTCTGGCAGATTCTGTACCCTTCAAAGAAATAAGCATATCTCCCAAAGTACAAATCCAAATACCACGAAATTTGGTGAGATGTGCTTCACTTAAGTTATCTAGCAGCTATAAAAATTTGAGCTTCATTTGACTTCTAGATTGCTACCAGATTTCAATTATTTCACCACTGCTACATGCTGAAAACTGCTGCACTATAGCTGGCAAGATTCACTTCCAAAACTGAAGGCATCTCTTATCCAATTCTCATGAAATTTGTACAGCACCTTATACCATAAGTCTAGAGTATGTACACCAATTTTTATACCAATCCAATAAGTTTTGATCACTCAAATATGGCTAAGATCACAGCTAGCTCAGATTTTGCAATATAGGACAGATTTCAACAATTGAGCTATACTTCATCAAATATGAATCAAACTTGAAACTAACTTGTTTGAATACTTCCATAAGACATATATCCATTCAAACCACTTACTAAAAGTCATCTCATGAATTTATCCAACACAAATCAATCCAAACTTGAATTACTAATCAATTATCCATTCAATCATCTTATAGCAAGCAACATTGCATATTTATCCAATTCAATCAACTTCATATGCACCCAAATGAAATGATCAACAAGAGATATACCTTGGTTAGCTCATGATCATCCAACTAGCAAGCTTCAACTCAATTATTTGCAAGCCATCAAATATATCCAATGAATCACCAACAACTTGAATTATAGCACTTGTATGTTGATAGCACTTGGAACTTTACTCAATTTATCATGGCATTGGGTTTGGATGTGCACTAGGCTTCATATCTTGATTCAACATATGATGATCAATATGAGATTCAATTGAATCAAGTCTCCAATGCCGATGGTACCTACAAACAATCATCCACTTTTTGATGGTACCCAAACAATTTTGGGTCCTCTCAAGTTAGGAGCAACATACTTAGGCAATAGCCTTAGTATGAGTAGCGGGATGTTTTGCAATAGCAACCTATAGAGGTACCATTACCATCCTTCCTAAGCATAGAATCATCATCAATTGAAATAGGCTTAGGAGTGTTACCTAGGGGACATGAATGTGCCATGTGTCTCCCTTTCCCGGCATGAGTAGCACTTTCTCTTTGATTGAGCCTTCTCTTCCTTGCTCATGTAGTGCTTCTCATTGCCTTGCCTCTCATGGATTGCTTGAGCCTTCTTCTCAAGCTTGGTAGGACACTTCAGAGGCAAAGTGTCCTATACTTCCACACTTGAAGCACTTGATGTGAGCATAATCTTTCTTCTCATCTTCATTCTTGCTCATCATCTTGGCATCTTGAGTTTGCATTGGATGCCTTGCCTTTCCACCCCTTCTTGTTTTCTTCTTCTTTATCATCAAATCACCACCATCTTCATGGTTGATCTTGATTTGCTCTTGGGGTGTCTTCTCTTGCTCAACTTGTGGCTTTGGTTGAGGCTCTTCTAGTTGCTTCACCAATTGCTTGGTTGGGCACATTGAGGTAAGGTGACCCCAAGTGCGGCACTTGAAGCACTTCACATGCTTGAGCCTCTCTTCTTCTTTTATCTTCTTGAGCTTCTCAATGTTAGGGCAACCATTTGCAAGGTGTCTCGCTTCATGACACCGGTAGCACATGGTATGAGAGAGCTTTCTTTGTTGTAGCTTCTTCATCTTTCTTTCTCTCTTTCTTTCGCCCTTTGTCATCTTCTTCTTGAAGCCAAGGCCACACTTGTCACCATAGTTTCTTTGAGTCTTCAACATGTGCTCAAAGGTGACTTTTGAGTTGTAGCACCTCTCTAACTTGTTGCTCAATTTCTTCACTTGTTCATTAAGCTCATTGTTCTCCTTCAAAAGGTTAGTCTCACAAGACATAGAAGTAGAACAAGCATCTAATTGTGAAGAAGCATGGCATTTCTAATAAATCATCACAAGAGGTGGATACATGCTTCTTGCCTACATCACAAGGGTTAGCAACAATATGTGATTGATCAATTGACCCATGTGATGAGCTCTCACTATTTTTAAGTTTCTTTGTAAACACTTTTAATAGAGAAGCATGTTGTTCTAATAATTCATCATGAGATGCAAGTAGTGTCTCATGATTCAATTTTAGCTCATCATGTGAAGATTTAAAAGCATCAAGTAATTTCTTATGTTCTTCACAAGAGTTCTTTAGAAATGAGTTTTCATTTTCTAATTTCATTGTTTTAGCTTTCTCATTTTCTAAAGACATGGTCATGCTAGCAAGTCTACTAACAAGCTCATCATATGAATCAACATGATCAACCATATTATCATTTGATACCTTGGTGTCACCTTGTGACATGAAGCAATGTGGTGATGGAGAAGAGCTTATAGTAGCATCACAATCATGGCCCGAGCATGAACCATCATCATCAAGATCACCATCAAGTGTGCTTGAAGTAGAATCTTCATGTGCAACACTTGTGGCATCATCATCAACCTTGTCAAGTGAACTTATGGTAGATTGATCATCATCATCATCACTTGACCATGAGGTGGAGCAATCTTCCACAATCACCAAGTTGTGGTCATGCTCAATATCCTCATGCGCTACTTTCTTGGGCTCATCCTCCTTGAACTTGCCATCATCCCATGTGGAGGAATCACCGAAGGTGCGCTTGATGGACTCCCATATCTCATGAGCGGTTCCCGTGTAGTTTACTTGTTTCATCAAGTCAAAACTCAAAGCATCCATTAGAAAACAACAAGCATGTGCATCAAGTTCATAGAGAACTCTTTGAGCTTTGGTGAGATTTCTATGATCCAAGACATGAGTGAGACCACTAGTGACAATCCACCAAAACTTAGGTCCCTTTGCACGAAAATGATCAAGCATGTAATTTTTCCAAAGTGCAAAGTTTGTGCCATCAAAAATGTGTGTCTCATAAGCATCTATCCCACTAGACACTATCCTCTTGGGTCGGTGAAGACCACAAATGAGAGACCATGCTCCGATACCACTTGTAAGGTCAGATGGCGGACTAGGGGGGTGAATAGTCATTTCTAAAATTAATCGCGTCGGCTAACCAAAACAAGCGCGAATTAAAACTATCGGTCTAGCCAAGACTACACCCCTCTATCTATGTTCTCTAGCACCTTCCAAAGATACTAATTAAGCAACAAGGTGCCGGGCTAGCTAGAGCTCACCTAATCAATTCTAGAAGCAAGGTCACACAAACCTATGCCACTAGTACTTCAAGCAACAAGGGAGCTCCTACACATGCTAGTAAGCAAAAGCACAAAGCCACCTAAGCTCACTAGCAATGCTCAATAACAAAGCAACCAATGCCAAATTAGAGAGCGCAAATACTTAGCTACACAAACTAAGCAATGTGACTAACAAGGTTACACAAACCAAATTAGCCACGCAAGGGAGCTACTTCTATGCTACACAAGCAAGAAGGTAACTAGTGAGCTACACAAGCTAACTAATTACAAGAGCAACTACACAAGCACAATGTATATAAAAGTAATCACAAGCTTGTGTAAAGGGATTGCAAACCAACGGGAAGAACAAGGTTGACATGGTGATTTTCTCCTGAGGTTCACGTGCTTGCCAACACGCTACGTCCCTGTTGTGTCGACCGCTCACTTGGTGGTTCGATGGCTAATTGGCATCACCCGCCAAGCCCGCACGTCGGGCACCGCAAGAACCTACCCCGAAAGTGAGGGTAGCTCAATGACACGCTCAACTAGAGTTGCTCTTCGCGGCTCCCGTGGGGCGAGCACAATGCCCCTCACAAAGCTCTTCTCCGGAGCACCGCACAAGCTTCTTGCGGGCTTCGACGGAGACCACCACCAAGCCATCTAGGAGGTGGCAACCTCCAAGAGTAACAAGCACCACCTGGCTTGCAACTCGATCACCTAGTGCCACTCGATGCAACCTCATGATGCAATCGCACTAGAATCGCTCTCTCACACAATCGATGATCACTATCAAGCATATGTGAGATGGAGGGCTCCCAAGCACTCTCAAGCATGGACACAAAGTCCCCCGAGGTGCTCAGCACTAGCCATGGCTGAGACCACCTTCTATTTATAGCCCCATGGGCTAAACTAGCCATTACCCCTTCACTGGGCAAACATGGGTGATCGGACGCTCCGGTCAGTTCGATCGGACGCAGGACCCTAACGTCCGGTCGCCCGATGCTTGCCATGTGTCATCGGCTTCAAATGTCGATCGCCCAATCTCAACGGTCAAGTGATGACCGGACGTGGCTGCTCAAAACTGACCGGACGCAACAACCCTAGTGTCCGGTCATTTCCAGTAAGGAACAGTTGCGACCGGACGCGTCCGGTCGGTCATGATCGGACACAGCATCAGCGTCCAGTCCTTCTCTGCCTTCTCTGTGTCGCCCATGTCACCGTACGTCAGCCTAACCGGACGCACCCTGCCAGTGTCGATCACGTTCAGTGCCAGCGTCGGTCGAAGACCGACACCCCGCACGCTCTCTACCTCCACTGACCGGACGCAGGACCCTAGCGTCCGGTCACCACGTGACCAGCGTTCGGTCCACTCTGTGAGACCTATCTTTTCTATATAGGGCGCCGATGGAGTTCCTAACCCTTCTCGCCTCCGTTTCATTACCGAGTTGATCACATCAACTCCAACTTCATCTCCTTTATAAATGTGCCAACACCACCAAGTGTACACCATCATGTGTATGTGTGTTAGCATTTTCACAATCATTTTCCAAAGGATTAGCCACTCAACTTGCCACGCCACTCGATCCTAGCGATGATGCAAAGTTAGATCACTCGAGTGGCACTAGATGACCGATATGCAAACAAGTTTGCCCCTCTTGATAGTATGGCCATCTATCCTAAACCCGGTCTCAACTTCTCTACACACCTATGACCGGTGAAATGAAATGCCCTAGGTTATACCTTTGCCTTGCGCATTCCATTCCATCTCCTCCAATGTCGATGCAACACATGCACCAACATGATCAACAATGATATGATCCACTTCATATCATCACGTGATCATATTGGTTCATCGATCTTGACTTCACTTGCTTTTCACCGTTGCCTTCGTCCATCGGCGCCAAGTCTTGCTCAAGCTTCACCGCCACGCGGTCCATCGCTCCAAAGCCTCCGACTTGCCCTTCACGCTTGCAACCGGTCCATCAAGCCAAGTCTTATCTTGATCTTCTCCACCTTGATCACATGACTCAATGTCATGTCTCATGTGCAATAAGCTCCTTCATCATCACATGTGTGAGCTTTGCAACATCTCCAAGCCATTTTCACCTTCATGGCATATGTTGCTCACACATATGTACCTGTGGACTAATCACCTATGTATCTCACATAAACACAATTAGTCCACCTAGGTTGTCACTCAATTACCAAAACCACACAAGGACCTTTCACAACGCCGATGCCTCGCTGCTACCACGCTGAGGCCGCCGCCTACCCTGACCTCGACCATGGTCCCATCTGCGAAGGGTGTTTGGTCTCCGTTGTCCTGCCTTTACCATGGTGGTTCATAGGACGAAAGAAACCCCAGCAGCAAACGACCTCAGCGGTGGCGGTGAGGGGCGCATGGAAGGAGAAACCAACGATAGGGATGGCCCTAGGGACTCCACATAGCTTCGCTCCGCCATTGCCCATTGCTTCAGGCGGCGCCCAGCCCCACTCACTAATTACAAGTGTGAGGTAGGCATGAAGGATCCGACACGCGCGACATGACAACCAGGATCTAGCTGGTCACCATGCCAAACCCAGGCCTGAGGTGGGCCACCTGCCTCCTCTCCTCTCCCTATCCATGTCCCTTTTCTCCCTCATCCTAGATCTGTGGTGTCCGTCTGAAGCAGAGGCGGTGGGGAGCTGCTCCGGTGAGTGGATGAGCTGGAGCAGGCGGAGGCGTGGCTGCTCGAGCGAGGAGGGAGGCGCGGAGAACGAGTTCGTGGGGTGGCTGCCTGAGAGAGGAGAAATAGCGCGGGGAGCTGTACAGGAGCTCGACTGCTGGGAGTACCTAGGGTCGAAGAGTATGTTGGATTGCCCTCGCCATTCGTGCTCCCGTCGGCGCAGTCTCGATGCCGCCTTTCATGTCACCCAAGTCCGGCGACACCCCCTTTGCCATGCATCTATTGCGTTGTAAGCTTCTGAAACCATCACATGGTGGAATGCTTTGACCCTAGCCCTAGGATCAACTCCTGCTCGATGTCTCAAATTCAGAGCCTCTGGCAAAAATATTTGCGTACTCCTTGTAGTGCTGTGCAGGAAGCACGCCGAAGAAGGGCTCGACGGCAGTAAGTTCCATGTCCTGAAGGTGAAGAGGTTGCAGTCGTCGTACACTTGTACCTGTTCTTGGAGCTCAGCTCAGCCAAGATATTAGAGGGAGGTTGGTGGTGTCATCACTGGAGTGTGTTCATGGTAGTTTACCTCCTTTGCGTGACAATTGAATGTGCGGGCTTCAGAACACAGGTGCAGACATATCATTCGCTTACTTGTTAATTGTTGTGGTTCATTACAACTATGAGGTAAAATGCATACTTGCTAATCATTGTCCATTTCATGGCTCAGAACTCATGAGTGTGAACTGCGCAGTGAAAATTTAGTTCAGTTAAAATGTTAAGTGCTCAGCGGCATTCATGCTTGCTGCAATTAGATGGCTTGGGTCGGGTTGCTTCTATTTAGCCATATATGTATGTAGAAGAAATAGAGATATTGCAAAGGCCTTGCTTGTCATTGATGCTGATATGACAAGTGAAGGCATGCCCCTATTGTAAAAATGTTTTCCTATTGCAACCAGGATTGTTATGTTTTTGCTTCCTGAGCTGATATGCCAAAACTAAAATTTGGATGTGAGTATGTGACCAAGTATTCGTCTATTTTACTGCCTTCTGAGTCATGTTTCCATTTTAAATGAAAAAAATACAGATAGAAATCAAATATGGATTTTGTTGCTGATTTGTATTATGAGGATTCAGCTATTCAGTCCAATGGGTCACCAACAATTTTTGCAAATTTAGTAGGCAATATTGAGCTGACAGAGGATCTTGATTAAACACCACGGTAAACAAAAATCACATTAGAATTTATAGGATCTCAGTCAACGTTAACAAAAACCTGAGGCATTGCCTATATTTTATTATGCTGGGTGATCTTATTTGAGTCCATTGGCTATTGGAGGATGTTATTTGTCATTAATCTTGTAACAAAAAGCACCAGCAGCAGCCTTTTCTGTTCAGAGCAAGTTGAAGTAGGCATCATTAGTCTGACCAATGTCAGAATTGTGATAAATTTCCTTTTTGTTCATCTACTGCAGCTCTGACTCCTTTTCAACGGGTGAAGCTGGATAGTGTCAAAATTGCAGATGAAAGGCTTTAGGACAACTCCTATTGGACTAAGGTGCTTTACTGCTTTGTTGGTCATGTGTGCACATGCGGGAGATTTTAGCATTTATCAAGCTAAGCTTTAAGCACTAGAGCTAGCTTCTTGTGCTTATTGACTGTCAACTTATTTGTACTCTAGACCTTAAAATGCTAAAAAATCCTGGGAATGGGCACATTTAGGTGCTCAATCAGGTTTTTTTTTTATTTTTTGTTTCTTCATATCCATGTTTGGTGTAGCTCCTGTGCCGTGTTTCATATTGGTGTGATTAGTTCTATTACTTGCTGCATTAGTCATGTGCTTATTTTAACAACTAAAATGGAGCATGGTCCAAACACCATCATTCAGGCCTATTGAGTTTGTCATATGTGCTAACAGTAACAGCTTATACAAGTTTTAACCTAGATAACCTTATGTTCAATCCTTGAACATGGACATTAATGAAGGTGTATTTAGCTCAGATGCATTATTGCACCCTCAAGAAGTTCCATGTTATGAATCACAGCATATAGTACCTAGATTTACCATTTTAAATTTAAGATGTTTCACCACACATTTGGTCTGGAATGGTCAATGTGTTTGCCATAAATTATTTTCTTAAGTTTGTTTTCTCTTTGTGCAGTTAAGAGATTTCTAGAGCGTTGTTTACTTTCTTGTGGCCTGTGGCCACCCCTGGTCGATTAGTCGATTTGTCGAAAAGGCAAGAGCATCTTTGCAATCAATTAGATATCTTGACCTATAAGCACGGAAGATAGAGGGCTTGATATGGGTTTCCAACCCAAGTCATGAGAATTGTTGAGCAAATCGACATGGCTCCACCTGGTTTTAGGCTATAGACCATACTATTTTTGTGTGACTTTCCCAAAGGAAATCAGGTTACCTATTCTTTTTGTCTTCTTACCATAACTGTGATGTTAAACCTATGCATTGCATGCATATAAGCATCCCTGTATAAAAGTAAAAGTGTTCTTCCTACAATTTGTGGTCGTCATCACACTTTTGTATTGTTTCTTCTTATTGTTATCAAGTGTGACTTACTGCCGTCTTCATTGATTCAGATATGGCATCAGGATTCACGTAGGCTTCATAAGCATTGGCATAGTCTGCAACAAGAGCTTCCTAGCAGGGTGGATTCTTCGAGGACACTTTCACATGTCATGCCACAGACTCTTTAACAAGCAGCCAAAGAGCACATGTAGCCTATGGATGTTTTGGTTCGGAACTTCTCTGTTTAGTGCATATTTTTTTCAAGAAGGGATTAGTCGTTGTGTCCACTCATTTCTATAAGATTGCGCTTGCAACGTAGCTAATTAAGTTTTGCTATTTTCATTCCTCATATATTTTCCATGCTCCTCTTATTGTCTTTGTTTTCTCTACTACGCACATCATGAAAATCACACTAAAAGCATCCCTTTTTCTTTGGTAAAGGTATAACATTATTAGACTTCAATTGTTATGATTGTATTTGTTTTTTTGTTCCCGTAGCAACACACAGGTATGAACCTATATATAGAACTAATAAATCTATTTGTTAAGTTTTGCCATGTTCATTTATCATATGTTTTCCCTCTTATTGCCTTTGTTTTCTTTGCTAACACACTCCGAAACATCGTTTTTTTGGTAAATGTATAACACACATTTAGACTTTGATTGCCGTGGTCTTATTTGTTGCGTTCCTGTAGCAATGCACGGGCACGAACTTTGCTTTTTTTGATTAAATATCACTTTAATGTCGGTATTTATTTTCACAATATTATTATCTTATCGTGCGATCCGTGTATTTTAAGTATAAAAGTTTAGTTGTCCCGTAGCAACGCACGGGCACGCTACCTATTCTAATATAGATACTAAAATAGATATATCGAAAATCTGTTCTTTATTATTTTCTGTAACCGGATCTAGATATGCAGCTGAAAAAATATGGAATATGTGACATTATTTATTCACATCATTGAAGAAAATAAAGTACCTGGTATCTACGACTAAAAGTTGTCCCTACTATAACCAAGACTGATGATATGAATTCTAATATTTACCCTACGAAATTATTTAAAAGTAATCTCTATGTCTAATGATGATATTAATTTTAAAATGGCTACTAATACATGATTAATTTAATTCAAATAATATTTTGATTTAGTTTCTGCATGATATATTTGTTATTCTAACTTATTTCTAAATATTTTAGTTTCAACATGATATATTAGGAGTTGATCTCATCGGCAAAAAAAAGTTAGTTTGTTATGACTGTATCAAATGAGGACTGGAAAGAACATGGGTTCTTGGCATATATTTGTCAATTACGTACCATGGGTTCATGTGTGACTCACATGACGGAAATCATCGCCAAAACTCCCACCGAGCTACGGTGGCGTTCAGGGTCAAACAGCTGGTTTGAACCAGATATGTACAGTAAACTGAGTTTAAGGAATCAGAATGTAAATCGTAAAATTTGTTGTTTTTGAGCAAGGAGATTATGCAATTGACACATAAACAAGTTTCAGTCTCAAATCATTGTGAATCACTAATATACTTGTCGGTGTTTTGGACCAGCAGGCCCTCAAACCGACTAGTGAAAGTATACTGCGTGCCCCTAATCCCGGATGGTGATGTAAAGAGACATAAGGTTTATACTGGTTCAGGCAATATGTGCCCTACGTCCAGTCTGAGGGAGAGATCTTGTATTCCTTGCACCGAGGTGCTCGTAGTAGGGGCTTACAAGCTGGGCGAGAAATGGAGCTTGTCTCAGGTCTCTGCGTGGAGCGGCGTGGGTTGCTTGAGATGTTGATCTCATGCAGTGAGGAAGAGGTGTGTGTTACAGAGCGTTGTGCGTTGCTTGCATGCATGGTGTCTGTTTGTCTCCGATTCCCTAGAAGCGGCCCCGGTCCCTCCCTTTTATAGTCGAAGGGAGGCACGGGGGCGATACATGGATTTGCTACGTGACGTTTGTGAGCAGAGGCGGCATGTCCGAGCCCTATAGCTTGTCACTATGGCGGCATGGTCGGTGGAGCGGCCTTGTCCTTGGTTGCACTGGAGCGACGCGCCGGTCACGCCTTGATTCAGTGCGACATGGGAGCTCCTATGATGACATGCGCGCCTATCTTCTATTGGAGACGTGCTGGTCGCTGTATGTTTGACCGGCGCGGGGAGCCGAAGGCCCAATCGATGCAGAGGCTGAACCATCATGGGGGGCTCGGTGGCACGAGTCCCGAGCTGTAGGAGGCCCAGAAGCGG